>NW_027395366.1:0-125960 GCF_047511655.1 Castor canadensis
AGCTACAAGTGAATGTGCATTTCGCCGAAAGTGGGTATTTTTCAAGGAGTGAATGATTCTCCATTGTCAAAGGCTTTCATTTGGCAAGCACTCCTTTCACATGCTATTTCAACTCTCACAGGAAAACAATGTGCTTGCAAGTCCTGCTGCAAACCTTGACCCCTGCTGGCAAGAGACACAGTGCATGTTCCATTCAGTGGAAAGGGTCTATTGGCACAAAGATGGATTTGCTCACACTGTCAAACCCTTGACAGATAGGCAGTGTTCCTTTTGAATGCTAAATCACTTGAAGCTGCTAAACAAAGTGCTTGAGCATCTTTCTTGTAACCTTTGTGGTTCTCCTACAAGACATACAGTAATCCTTCCCTTCATGGAAACAGGCAATTTTGCCCCAAAATGAAGTTCGCCACACTTTCAAACTGTGAGAGGCAGGTGGTCTTAATTTTAAAACTTCACTCTACTCACACTGTTACACAACTTGCTGTGCGCTCTTGCTTCCAACCTAAATAATTTTCTCAGAAGAGCCTCAGAACTTCTTTCATTCTCTTCAAAGGGGTGATGTTGCACAAAGGTGATATACCTCATCCTTGAAAACACTGAGTGGTAGACAGTATTCCTGGAAACAAGTTACTCACGTATCATCCGAAGACAAGCTGCTTCACCCTCCTGCTTGTAACATTCATACTTTTCTTACAACACCCACACAGCTGGGTCCAGTCAGTTGTAAGAGGAGATTTTGCACAAAGTTGAAGGTTCTCACATATAAAAGCACTGAGAGGTATCAATATGTCCTTAAACAGCTAACTCAGTTGAGAATCCTCAACAGAGTGCTAGGCTCTCTTCCTGTTAACAGTAATGTCTCTCTTATAAGACCTACAGTGAAGCTTCCATTCACTCGAAAGGGGCAATTTTGAAAAATCCTGGTAGTCCTCATCCCTGAAAACCCTGAGAGGTAAGTAGTATTCCATTAAACAACTCATTCAATTCACAAAGCTGAAGAATGTGCTTGACCCTCTTCCTTTTAACATTGATGGATATCATACAAGAGCAACAGTGTTTCTCCATTCACTTCACAGAGGCAATTTTGCACAAAGGTGAGGTTCCTGACTCCTGAAAACTCTGAGAAGTAGGCAGTATTCCTTTAAACAGCTAAGTCAATTCACAATGCTAAACAACTTGCTACACCCTGTTGCTTCAAACATTCATGAGTCTCTTACAAGAGCTACCAGGAATCTTCCATTCGCTTGTATGGGATATTTTGCAAAAGTTGGGTTCCTCACCCATGAAAACGCTGAGAGGTAGGCAGTATTCCTTTACCCAGCTAACTCAGTTCACAATGCTGTTCAAGGTGGTAGACCCTTTCCTTTCTAACATTAATGATTCTCTCAGAAGTTCGACAGTGATTCTTCCCATCCCTCTAAGTGCAGTATTTTGCACAAAGGTGGTATTGCTCACCCATGAAAACACTGAGTTGTAGGCATTATTCCTTTAAAGCAGTATATCAATTCGCATTGGAAAACAAGGTGCTTGACCCTCCTGCTTCTAACATTCATACTTCTCTTCCAAGAGTTCTAGTGCTGGTTCCATTGACTTGAAAGAGGCAATTTTGCACAAACTTGAGGTTCCTCCACCCATAAAAACACTGAGAGTTAGACAGTATTCCCTTCAACAGGTAAGTCAATTCACAGTGCTTAACAGGGTGCTAGACCCTCTTGCTTCTAACATTAATGATTGTCTCACAAGACCTACAGTGTGCCTCCATTCCCTTGGAAGGGGCTATTTAGCAGAACATTGATTTTCCTCCACCTGAAAACACTGAGAGTTAGGCAGTATACTATTGAACAGGTAACTCAATTCCTAATGCTTAACAAGGTGCTTGACCGTCTTGCTTCTAACACATGCATCTCTTACTGGAGAAACAGTGCTTCTTCCTTCCATTGAAACAGGGCTATTTTCCACAAAGGTAATCTTCTTCACACTGTAAATGCCTGAGAGACAGGTAGTATTCCTTTGTAAAGCTCACTCAATTCTCACTTTTAAACAACAGTCGAGACCCTCTTGCTGCTGGAATGAATGCTTTTCATACATCCTAAACTGTTCTGGTTCCATTCAGTTGAAGGCAGCTATTTGGCCCAACGGTGATCTTCCTCACACATGAATAAACTGAGGGGTAGTCAGTATTCCTTTCAACAGGTAACTCATTTCTCATAGGGAGACAAGTGGCAAACTATTCCTGCCTCTCACATACTGCATCCTGCCCTGAGCTACAAGTGAATGTGCATTTCGCCGAAAGTGGGTATTTTTCAAGGAGTGAATGATTCTCCATTGTCAAAGGCTTTCATTTGGCAAGCACTCCTTTCACATGCTAATTCAACTCTCACAGGAAAACAATGTGCTTGCAACTCCTGCTGCAAACCTTGACATCTGCTTGCCAGACACACAGTGCATGTTCCATTCAGTGGAAAGGGTCTACTGGCACAAAGATGGATTTGCTCACACTGTCAAACCCTTGACAGATAGGCAGTGTTCCTTTTGAATGCTAAATCACTTGAAGCTGCTAAACAAAGTGCTTGAGCATCTTTCTTGTAACCTTTGTGGTTCTCCTACAAGACATACAGTAATCCTTCCCTTCATGGAAACAGGCAATTTTGCCCCAAAATCAAGTTCCTCACACTTTCAAACTCTCAGAGGCAGGTGGTCTTAATTTTAAAACTTCACTCTACTCACACTGTTACACAACTTGCTGTACGCTCTTGCTTCCAACCTAAATAATTTAATCAGAAGAGCCTCAGAACTTCTTCCATTCTCTTCAAAGGGGTGATGTTGCACAAAGGTGATATACCTCATCCTTGAAAACACTGAGTGGTAGGCAGTATTCCTGGAAAAAAGTTACTCACGTATCATCCGAAGACAAGCTGCTTCACCCTCCTGCTTGTAACATTCATACTTTTCTTACAACACCCACACAGCTGGGTCCAGTCAGTTGTAAGAGGAGATTTTGCACAAAGTTGAAGGTTCTCACATATAAAAGCACTGAGAGGTATCAGTATGTCCTTAAACAGCTAACTCAGTTGAGAATCCTCAACAGAGTGCTAGGCTCTCTTCCTGTTAACAGTAATGTCTGTCTTATAAGACCTACAGTGCAGCTTCTATTCACTCGAATGGGGCAATTTTGAAAAATCCTGGTAGTCCTCATCCCTGAAAACCCTGAGAGGTAGGTAGTATTCCATTAAACAACTCACTCAATTCCCAAAGCTGAAGAAGGTGCTTGACCCTCTTCTTTCTAACATTGATGGATTTCATACAAGAGCAACAGTGTTTCTCCATTCCCTTCACAAAGGCAATTTTGCACAAAGGTGAGGTTCCTGACTCCTGAAAACTCTGAGAAGTAGGCAGTATTCCTTTAAACAGCTAAGTCAATTCACAATGCTAAACAACTTGCTACACCCTGTTGCTTCAAACATTCATGAGTCTCTTACAAGAGCTACCAGGAATCTTCCATTCGCTTGTATGGGATATTTTGCAAAAGTTGGGTTCCTCACCCATGAAAACGCTGAGAGGTAGGCAGTATTCCTTTACCCAGCTAACTCAGTTCACAATGCTGTTCAAGGTGGTAGACCCTTTCCTTTCTAACATTAATGATTCTCTCAGAAGTTCGACAGTGATTCTTCCCATCCCTCTAAGTGCAGTATTTTGCACAAAGGTGATATTGCTCACCCATGAAAACGCTGAATTGTAGGCATTATTCCTTTAAAGCAGTATATCAATTCGCATTGGAAAACAAGATGCTTGACCCTGCTGCTTCTAACATTCATAGTTCTTTTCTAAGAGATGTAGTGCTGGTTCCATTGACTGGAAAGAGGTCATTTTGCACAAACTTGAGGTTCCTCCACCCATAAAAACACTGAGAGTTAGACAGTATTCCCTTCAACAGGTAAATCAATTCACAGTGCTTAACAGGGTGCTAGACCCTCTTCCTTCTAACATTAATGATTGTCTAACAAGACCTACAGTATGCCTCCATTCCCTTGAAAGGAGCTATTTAGCAGAACATTGATTTTCCTCCACCTGAAAACACTGAGAGTTGGCAGTATTCCATTCAACAGGTAACTCAATTCATAGTGCTTAACAAGGTGCTTGACCCTCTTGCTTCTAACACTTATGCATCTCTTACAGGAGAAACAGTGCTTCTTCCTTCCATTGAAACAGGGCTCTTTTGCACAAAGATAATCTTCTTCACACTGTAAATGCCTGAGAGACAGGTAGTATTCCTTTGTAAAGCTCACTCAATTCTCACTTTTAAACAACAGTCGAGACCCTCTTGCTGCTGGAATGAATGCTTTTCATACATCCTAAACTGTTCTGGTTCCATTCAGTTGAAGGCAGCTATTTGGCCCAACGGTGATCTTCCTCACACATGAATAAACTGAGGGGTAGTCAGTATTCCTTTCAACAGGTAACTCATTTCTCATAGGGAGACAAGTGCCAAACTATTCCTGCCTCTCACATACTGCATCCTGCCCTGAGCTACAAGTGAATGTGCATTTCGCCGAAAGTGGGTATTTTTCAAGGAGTGAATGATTCTCCATTGTCAAAGGCTTTCATTTGGCAAGCACTCCTTTCACATGCTATTTCAACTCTCACAGGAAAACAATGTGCTTGCAAGTCCTGCTGCAAACCTTGACCCCTGCTGGCAAGAGACACAGTGCATGTTCCATTCAGTGGAAAGGGTCTATTGGCACAAAGATGGATTTGCTCACACTGTCAAACCCTTGACAGATAGGCAGTGTTCCTTTTGAATGCTAAATCACTTGAAGCTGCTAAACAAAGTGCTTGAGCATCTTTCTTGTAACCTTTGTGGTTCTCCTACAAGACATACAGTAATCCTTCCCTTCATGGAAACAGGCAATTTTGCCCCAAAATCAAGTTCGCCACACTTTCAAACTGTGAGAGGCAGGTGGTCTTAATTTTAAAACTTCACTCTACTCACACTGTTACACAACTTGCTGTGCGCTCTTGCTTCCAACCTAAATAATTTTCTCAGAAGAGCCTCAGAACTTCTTTCATTCTCTTCAAAGGGGTGATGTTGCACAAAGGTGATATACCTCATCCTTGAAAACACTGAGTGGTAGACAGTATTCCTGGAAACAAGTTACTCACGTATCATCCGAAGACAAGCTGCTTCACCCTCCTGCTTGTAACATTCATACTTTTCTTACAACACCCACACAGCTGGGTCCAGTCAGTTGTAAGAGGAGATTTTGCACAAAGTTGAAGGTTCTCACATATAAAAGCACTGAGAGGTATCAATATGTCCTTAAACAGCTAACTCAGTTGAGAATCCTCAACAGAGTGCTAGGCTCTCTTCCTGTTAACAGTAATGTCTCTCTTATAAGACCTACAGTGCAGCTTCCATTCACTCGAAAGGGGCAATTTTGAAAAATCCTGGTAGTCCTCATCCCTGAAAACCCTGAGAGGTAAGTAGTATTCCATTAAACAACTCATTCAATTCACAAAGCTGAAGAATGTGCTTGACCCTCTTCCTTTTAACATTGATGGATATCATACAAGAGCAACAGTGTTTCTCCATTCACTTCACAGAGGCAATTTTGCACAAAGGTGAGGTTCCTGACTCCTGAAAACTCTGAGAAGTAGGCAGTATTCCTTTAAACAGCTAAGTCAATTCACAATGCTAAACAACTTGCTACACCCTGTTGCTTCAAACATTCATGAGTCTCTTACAAGAGCTACCAGGAATCTTCCATTCGCTTGTATGGGATATTTTGCAAAACTTGGGTTCCTCACCCATGAAAACGCTGAGAGGTAGGCAGTATTCCTTTACCCAGCTAACTCAGTTCACAATGCTGTTCAAGGTGGTAGACCCTTTCTTTTCTAACATTAATGATTCTCTCAGAAGTTCGACAGTGATTCTTCCCATCCCTCTAAGTGCAGTATTTTGCACAAAGGTGGTATTGCTCACCCATGAAAACACTGAGTTGTAGGCATTATTCCTTTAAAGCAGTATATCAATTCGCATTGGAAAACAAGGTGCTTGACCCTCCTGCTTCTAACATTCATACTTCTCTTCCAAGAGTTCTAGTGCTGGTTCCATTGACTTGAAAGAGGCAATTTTGCACAAACTTGAGGTTCCTCCACCCATAAAAACACTGAGAGTTAGACAGTATTCCCTTCAACAGGTAAGTCAATTCACAGTGCTTAACAGGGTGCTAGACCCTCTTGCTTCTAACATTAATGATTGTCTCACAAGACCTACAGTGTGCCTCCATTCCCTTGGAAGGGGCTATTTAGCAGAACATTGATTTTCCTCCACCTGAAAACACTGAGAGTTAGGCAGTATACTATTGAACAGGTAACTCAATTCCTAATGCTTAACAAGGTGCTTGACCGTCTTGCTTCTAACACATGCATCTCTTACTGGAGAAACAGTGCTTCTTCCTTCCATTGAAACAGGGCTATTTTCCACAAAGGTAATCTTCTTCACACTGTAAATGCCTGAGAGACAGGTAGTATTCCTTTGTAAAGCTCACTCAATTCTCACTTTTAAACAACAGTCGAGACCCTCTTGCTGCTGGAATGAATGCTTTTCATACATCCTAAACTGTTCTGGTTCCATTCAGTTGAAGGCAGCTATTTGGCCCAACGGTGATCTTCCTCACACATGAATAAACTGAGGGGTAGTCAGTATTCCTTTCAACAGGTAACTCATTTCTCATAGGGAGACAAGTGGCAAACTATTCCTGCCTCTCACATACTGCATCCTGCCCTGAGCTACAAGTGAATGTGCATTTCGCCGAAAGTGGGTATTTTTCAAGGAGTGAATGATTCTCCATTGTCAAAGGCTTTCATTTGGCAAGCACTCCTTTCACATGCTAATTCAACTCTCACAGGAAAACAATGTGCTTGCAACTCCTGCTGCAAACCTTGACATCTGCTTGCCAGACACACAGTGCATGTTCCATTCAGTGGAAAGGGTCTACTGGCACAAAGATGGATTTGCTCACACTGTCAAACCCTTGACAGATAGGCAGTGTTCCTTTTGAATGCTAAATCACTTGAAGCTGCTAAACAAAGTGCTTGAGCATCTTTCTTGTAACCTTTGTGGTTCTCCTACAAGACATACAGTAATCCTTCCCTTCATGGAAACAGGCAATTTTGCCCCAAAATCAAGTTCCTCACACTTTCAAACTCTCAGAGGCAGGTGGTCTTAATTTTAAAACTTCACTCTACTCACACTGTTACACAACTTGCTGTACGCTCTTGCTTCCAACCTAAATAATTTAATCAGAAGAGCCTCAGAACTTCTTCCATTCTCTTCAAAGGGGTGATGTTGCACAAAGGTGATATACCTCATCCTTGAAAACACTGAGTGGTAGGCAGTATTCCTGGAAAAAAGTTACTCACGTATCATCCGAAGACAAGCTGCTTCACCCTCCTGCTTGTAACATTCATACTTTTCTTACAACACCCACACAGCTGGGTCCAGTCAGTTGTAAGAGGAGATTTTGCACAAAGTTGAAGGTTCTCACATATAAAAGCACTGAGAGGTATCAGTATGTCCTTAAACAGCTAACTCAGTTGAGAATCCTCAACAGAGTGCTAGGCTCTCTTCCTGTTAACAGTAATGTCTGTCTTATAAGACCTACAGTGCAGCTTCTATTCACTCGAATGGGGCAATTTTGAAAAATCCTGGTAGTCCTCATCCCTGAAAACCCTGAGAGGTAGGTAGTATTCCATTAAACAACTCACTCAATTCCCAAAGCTGAAGAAGGTGCTTGACCCTCTTCTTTCTAACATTGATGGATTTCATACAAGAGCAACAGTGTTTCTCCATTCCCTTCACAAAGGCAATTTTGCACAAAGGTGAGGTTCCTGACTCCTGAAAACTCTGAGAAGTAGGCAGTATTCCTTTAAACAGCTAAGTCAATTCACAATGCTAAACAACTTGCTACACCCTGTTGCTTCAAACATTCATGAGTCTCTTACAAGAGCTACCAGGAATCTTCCATTCGCTTGTATGGGATATTTTGCAAAAGTTGGGTTCCTCACCCATGAAAACGCTGAAAAGTAGGCAGTATTCCTTTACCCAGCTAACTCAGTTCACAATGCTGTTCAAGGTGGTAGACCCTTTCCTTTCTAACATTAATGATTCTCTCAGAAGTTCGACATTGATTCTTCCCATCCCTCTAAGTGCAGTATTTTGCACAAAGGTGATATTGCTCACCCATGAAAACGCTGAATTGTAGGCATTATTCCTTTAAAGCAGTATATCAATTCGCATTGGAAAACAAGATGCTTGACCCTGCTGCTTCTAACATTCATAGTTCTTTTCTAAGAGATGTAGTGCTGGTTCCATTGACTGGAAAGAGGTCATTTTGCACAAACTTGAGGTTCCTCCACCCATAAAAACACTGAGAGTTAGACAGTATTCCCTTCAACAGGTAAGTCAATTCACAGTGCTTAACAGCGTGCTAGACCCTCTTCCTTCTAACATTAATGATTGTCTAACAAGACCTACAGTATGCCTCCATTCCCTTGAAAGGAGCTATTTAGCAGAACATTGATTTTCCTCCCCCTGAAAACACTGAGAGTTGGCAGTATTCCATTCAACAGGTAACTCAATTCATAGTGCTTAACAAGATGCTTGACCCTCTTGCTTCTAACACTTATGCATCTCTTACAGGAGAAACAGTGCTTCTTCCTTCCATTGAAACAGGGCTCTTTTGCACAAAGATAATCTTCTTCACACTGTAAATGCCTGAGAGACAGATAGTATTCCTTTGTAAAGCTCACTCAATTCTCACTTTTAAACAACAGTCGAGACCCTCTTGCTGCTGGAATGAATGGTTTTCATACATCCTAAACTGTTCTGGTTCCATTCAGTTGAAGGCAGCTATTTGGCCCAACGGTGATCTTCCTCACACATGAATAAACTGAGGGGTAGTCAGTATTCCTTTCAACAGGTAACTCATTTCTCATAGGGAGACAAGTGGCAAACTATTCCTGCCTCTCACATACGGCATCCTGCCCTGAGCTACAAGTGAATGTGCATTTCGCCGAAAGTGGGTATTTTTCAAGGAGTGAATGATTCTCCATTGTCAAAGGCTTTCATTTGGCAAGCACTCCTTTCACATGCTATTTCAACTCTCACAGGAAAACAATGTGCTTGCAACTGCTGCTGCAAACCTTGACATCTGCTTGCCAGACACATAGTACATGATCCATTCAGTGGAAAGGGTCTATTGGCACAAAGATGGATTTGCTCACACTGTCAAACCCTAGACAGATAGGCAGTGTTCCTTTTGAATGCTAAATCACTTGAAGCTGCTAAACAAAGTGCTTGAGCATCTTTCTTGTAACCTTTGTGGTTCTCCTAAAAGACATACAGTAATCCTTCCCTTCATGGAAACACGCAATTTTGCCCCAAAATCAAGTTCCTCACACTTTCAAACTGTCAGAGGCAGGTGGTCTTAATTTTAAAACTTCACTCTACTCACACTGTTACACAACTTGCTGTACGCTCTTGCTTCCAACCTAAATAATTTAATCAGAAGAGCCTCAGAACTTCTTCCATTCTCTTCAAAGGGGTGATGTTGCACAAAGGTGATATACCTCATCCTTGAAAACACTGAGTGGTAGGTAGTATTCCTGGAAAAAAGTTACTCACGTATCATCCGAAGACAAGCTGCTTCACCCTCCTGCTTGTAACATTCATACTTTTCTTACAACACCCACACAGCTGGGTCCAGTCAGTTGTAAGAGGAGATTTTGCACAAAGTTGAAGGTTCTCACATATAAAAGCACTGAGAGGTATCAGTATGTCCTTAAACAGCTAACTCATTTGAGAATTCTCAACATTGTGCTAGGCTCTCTTCCTGTTAACAGTAGTGTCTCTCTTATAAGACCTACAGTGCAGCTTCCATTCACTCGAAAGGGGCAATTTTGAAAAATCCTGGTAGTCCTCATCCCTGAAAACCCTGAGAGGTAAGTAGTATTCCATTAAACAACTCATTCAATTCACAAAGCTGAAGAATGTGCTTGACCCTCTTCCTTTTAACATTGATGGATATCATACAAGAGCAACAGTGTTTCTCCATTCACTTCACAGAGGCAATTTTGCACAAAGGTGAGGTTCCTGACTCCTGAAAACTCTGAGAAGTAGGCAGTATTCCTTTAAACAGCTAAGTCAATTCACAATGCTAAACAACTTGCTACACCCTGTTGCTTCAAACATTCATGAGTCTCTTACAAGAGCTACCAGGAATCTTCCATTCGCTTGTATGGGATATTTTGCAAAAGTTGGGTTCCTCACCCATGAAAACGCTGAGAGGTAGGCAGTATTCCTTTACCCAGCTAACTCAGTTCACAATGCTGTTCAAGGTGGTAGACCCTTTCCTTTCTAACATTAATGATTCTCTCAGAAGTTCGACAGTGATTCTTCCCATCCCTCTAAGTGCAGTATTTTGCACAAAGGTGGTATTGCTCACCCATGAAAACACTGAGTTGTAGGCATTATTCCTTTAAAGCAGTATATCAATTCGCATTGGAAAACAAGGTGCTTGACCCTCCTGCTTCTAACATTCATACTTCTCTTCCAAGAGTTCTAGTGCTGGTTCCATTGACTTGAAAGAGGCAATTTTGCACAAACTTGAGGTTCCTCCACCCATAAAAACACTGAGAGTTAGACAGTATTCCCTTCAACAGGTAAGTCAATTCACAGTGCTTAACAGGGTGCTAGACCCTCTTGCTTCTAACATTAATGATTGTCTCACAAGACCTACAGTGTGCCTCCATTCCCTTGGAAGGGGCTATTTAGCAGAACATTGATTTTCCTCCACCTGAAAACACTGAGAGTTAGGCAGTATACTATTGAACAGGTAACTCAATTCCTAATGCTTAACAAGGTGCTTGACCGTCTTGCTTCTAACACATGCATCTCTTACTGGAGAAACAGTGCTTCTTCCTTCCATTGAAACAGGGCTATTTTCCACAAAGGTAATCTTCTTCACACTGTAAATGCCTGAGAGACAGGTAGTATTCCTTTGTAAAGCTCACTCAATTCTCACTTTTAAACAACAGTCGAGACCCTCTTGCTGCTGGAATGAATGCTTTTCATACATCCTAAACTGTTCTGGTTCCATTCAGTTGAAGGCAGCTATTTGGCCCAACGGTGATCTTCCTCACACATGAATAAACTGAGGGGTAGTCAGTATTCCTTTCAACAGGTAACTCATTTCTCATAGGGAGACAAGTGGCAAACTATTCCTGCCTCTCACATACTGCATCCTGCCCTGAGCTACAAGTGAATGTGCATTTCGCCGAAAGTGGGTATTTTTCAAGGAGTGAATGATTCTCCATTGTCAAAGGCTTTCATTTGGCAAGCACTCCTTTCACATGCTAATTCAACTCTCACAGGAAAACAATGTGCTTGCAACTCCTGCTGCAAACCTTGACATCTGCTTGCCAGACACACAGTGCATGTTCCATTCAGTGGAAAGGGTCTACTGGCACAAAGATGGATTTGCTCACACTGTCAAACCCTTGACAGATAGGCAGTGTTCCTTTTGAATGCTAAATCACTTGAAGCTGCTAAACAAAGTGCTTGAGCATCTTTCTTGTAACCTTTGTGGTTCTCCTACAAGACATACAGTAATCCTTCCCTTCATGGAAACAGGCAATTTTGCCCCAAAATCAAGTTCGCCACACTTTCAAACTGTGAGAGGCAGGTGGTCTTAATTTTAAAACTTCACTCTACTCACACTGTTACACAACTTGCTGTGCGCTCTTGCTTCCAACCTAAATAATTTTCTCAGAAGAGCCTCAGAACTTCTTTCATTCTCTTCAAAAGGGTGATGTTGCACAAAGGTGATATACCTCATCCTTGAAAACACTGAGTGGTAGACAGTATTCCTGGAAACAAGTTACTCACGTATCATCCGAAGACAAGCTGCTTCACCCTCCTGCTTGTAACATTCATACTTTTCTTACAACCCCCACACAGCTGGGTCCAGTCAGTTGTAAGAGGAGATTTTGCACAAAGTTGAAGGTTCTCACATATAAAAGCACTGAGAGGTATCAATATGTCCTTAAACAGCTAACTCAGTTGAGAATCCTCAACAGAGTGCTAGGCTCTCTTCCTGTTAACAGTAATGTCTCTCTTATAAGACCTACAGTGAAGCTTCCATTCACTCGAAAGGGGCAATTTTGAAAAATCCTGGTAGTCCTCATCCCTGAAAACCCTGAGAGGTAAGTAGTATTCCATTAAACAACTCATTCAATTCACAAAGCTGAAGAATGTGCTTGACCCTCTTCCTTTTAACATTGATGGATATCATACAAGAGCAACAGTGTTTCTCCATTCCCTTCACAAAGGCAATTTTGCACAAAGGTGAGGTTCCTGACTCCTGAAAACTCTGAGAAGTAGGCAGTATTCCTTTAAACAGCTAAGTCAATTCACAATGCTAAACAACTTGCTACACCCTGTTGCTTCAAACATTCATGAGTCTCTTACAAGAGCTACCAGGAATCTTCCATTCGCTTGTATGGGATATTTTGCAAAAGTTGGGTTCCTCACCCATGAAAACGCTGAGAGGTAGGCAGTATTCCTTTACCCAGCTAACTCAGTTCACAATGCTGTTCAAGGTGGTAGACCCTTTCCTTTCTAACATTAATGATTCTCTCAGAAGTTCGACAGTGATTCTTCCCATCCCTCTAAGTGCAGTATTTTGCACAAAGGTGGTATTGCTCACCCATGAAAACACTGAGTTGTAGGCATTATTCCTTTAAAGCAGTATATCAATTCGCATTGGAAAACAAGGTGCTTGACCCTCCTGCTTCTAACATTCATACTTCTCTTCCAAGAGTTCTAGTGCTGGTTCCATTGACTTGAAAGAGGCAATTTTGCACAAACTTGAGGTTCCTCCACCCATAAAAACACTGAGAGTTAGACAGTATTCCCTTCAACAGGTAAGTCAATTCACAGTGCTTAACAGGGTGCTAGACCCTCTTGCTTCTAACATTAATGATTGTCTCACAAGACCTACAGTGTGCCTCCATTCCCTTGGAAGGGGCTATTTAGCAGAACATTGATTTTCCTCCACCTGAAAACACTGAGAGTTAGGCAGTATACTATTGAACAGGTAACTCAATTCCTAATGCTTAACAAGGTGCTTGACCGTCTTGCTTCTAACACATGCATCTCTTACTGGAGAAACAGTGCTTCTTCCTTCCATTGAAACAGGGCTATTTTCCACAAAGGTAATCTTCTTCACACTGTAAATGCCTGAGAGACAGGTAGTATTCCTTTGTAAAGCTCACTCAATTCTCACTTTTAAACAACAGTCGAGACCCTCTTGCTGCTGGAATGAATGCTTTTCATACATCCTAAACTGTTCTGGTTCCATTCAGTTGAAGGCAGCTATTTGGCCCAACGGTGATCTTCCTCACACATGAATAAACTGAGGGGTAGTCAGTATTCCTTTCAACAGGTAACTCATTTCTCATAGGGAGACAAGTGGCAAACTATTCCTGCCTCTCACATACTGCATCCTGCCCTGAGCTACAAGTGAATGTGCATTTCGCCGAAAGTGGGTATTTTTCAAGGAGTGAATGATTCTCCATTGTCAAAGGCTTTCATTTGGCAAGCACTCCTTTCACATGCTAATTCAACTCTCACAGGAAAACAATGTGCTTGCAACTCCTGCTGCAAACCTTGACATCTGCTTGCCAGACACACAGTGCATGTTCCATTCAGTGGAAAGGGTCTACTGGCACAAAGATGGATTTGCTCACACTGTCAAACCCTTGACAGATAGGCAGTGTTCCTTTTGAATGCTAAATCACTTGAAGCTGCTAAACAAAGTGCTTGAGCATCTTTCTTGTAATCTTTGTGGTTCTCCTACAAGACATACAGTAATCCTTCCCTTCATGGAAACAGGCAATTTTGCCCCAAAATCAAGTTCCTCACACTTTCAAACTCTCAGAGGCAGGTGGTCTTAATTTTAAAACTTCACTCTACTCACACTGTTACACAACTTGCTGTACGCTCTTGCTTCCAACCTAAATAATTTAATCAGAAGAGCCTCAGAACTTCTTCCATTCTCTTCAAAGGGGTGATGTTGCACAAAGGTGATATACCTCATCCTTGAAAACACTGAGTGGTAGGCAGTATTCCTGGAAAAAAGTTACTCACGTATCATCCGAAGACAAGCTGCTTCACCCTCCTGCTTGTAACATTCATACTTTTCTTACAACACCCACACAGCTGGGTCCAGTCAGTTGTAAGAGGAGATTTTGCACAAAGTTGAAGGTTCTCACATATAAAAGCACTGAGAGGTATCAGTATGTCCTTAAACAGCTAACTCAGTTGAGAATCCTCAACAGAGTGCTAGGCTCTCTTCCTGTTAACAGTAATGTCTGTCTTATAAGACCTACAGTGCAGCTTCTATTCACTCGAATGGGGCAATTTTGAAAAATCCTGGTAGTCCTCATCCCTGAAAACCCTGAGAGGTAGGTAGTATTCCATTAAACAACTCACTCAATTCCCAAAGCTGAAGAAGGTGCTTGACCCTCTTCTTTCTAACATTGATGGATTTCATACAAGAGCAACAGTGTTTCTCCATTCCCTTCACAAAGGCAATTTTGCACAAAGGTGAGGTTCCTGACTCCTGAAAACTCTGAGAAGTAGGCAGTATTCCTTTAAACAGCTAAGTCAATTCACAATGCTAAACAACTTGCTACACCCTGTTGCTTCAAACATTCATGAGTCTCTTACAAGAGCTACCAGGAATCTTCCATTCGCTTGTATGGGATATTTTGCAAAAGTTGGGTTCCTCACCCATGAAAACGCTGAAAAGTAGGCAGTATTCCTTTACCCAGCTAACTCAGTTCACAATGCTGTTCAAGGTGGTAGACCCTTTCCTTTCTAACATTAATGATTCTCTCAGAAGTTCGACAGTGATTCTTCCCATCCCTCTAAGTGCAGTATTTTGCACAAAGGTGATATTGCTCACCCATGAAAACGCTGAATTGTAGGCATTATTCCTTTAAAGCAGTATATCAATTCGCATTGGAAAACAAGATGCTTGACCCTGCTGCTTCTAACATTCATAGTTCTTTTCTAAGAGATGTAGTGCTGGTTCCATTGACTGGAAAGAGGTCATTTTGCACAAACTTGAGGTTCCTCCACCCATAAAAACACTGAGAGTTAGACAGTATTCCCTTCAACAGGTAAATCAATTCACAGTGCTTAACAGGGTGCTAGACCCTCTTCCTTCTAACATTAATGATTGTCTAACAAGACCTACAGTATGCCTCCATTCCCTTGAAAGGAGCTATTTAGCAGAACATTGATTTTCCTCCCCCTGAAAACACTGAGAGTTGGCAGTATTCCATTCAACAGGTAACTCAATTCATAGTGCTTAACAAGGTGCTTGACCCTCTTGCTTCTAACACTTATGCATCTCTTACAGGAGAAACAGTGCTTCTTCCTTCCATTGAAACAGGGCTCTTTTGCACAAAGATAATCTTCTTCACACTGTAAATGCCTGAGAGACAGGTAGTATTCCTTTGTAAAGCTCACTCAATTCTCACTTTTAAACAACAGTCGAGACCCTCTTGCTGCTGGAATGAATGCTTTTCATACATCCTAAACTGTTCTGGTTCCATTCAGTTGAAGGCAGCTATTTGGCCCAACGGTGATCTTCCTCACACATGAATAAACTGAGGGGTAGTCAGTATTCCTTTCAACAGGTAACTCATTTCTCATAGGGAGACAGGTGCCAAACTATTCCTGCCTCTCACATACTGCATCCTGCCCTGAGCTACAAGTGAATGTGCATTTCGCCGAAAGTGGGTATTTTTCAAGGAGTGAATGATTCTCCATTGTCAAAGGCTTTCATTTGGCAAGCACTCCTTTCACATGCTATTTCAACTCTCACAGGAAAACAATGTGCTTGCAAGTCCTGCTGCAAACCTTGACCCCTGCTGGCAAGAGACACAGTGCATGTTCCATTCAGTGGAAAGGGTCTATTGGCACAAAGATGGATTTGCTCACACTGTCAAACCCTTGACAGATAGGCAGTGTTCCTTTTGAATGCTAAATCACTTGAAGCTGCTAAACAAAGTGCTTGAGCATCTTTCTTGTAACCTTTGTGGTTCTCCTACAAGACATACAGTAATCCTTCCCTTCATGGAAACAGGCAATTTTGCCCCAAAATCAAGTTCGCCACACTTTCAAACTGTGAGAGGCAGGTGGTCTTAATTTTAAAACTTCACTCCACTCACACTGTTACACAACTTGCTGTGCGCTCTTGCTTCCAACCTAAATAATTTTCTCAGAAGAGCCTCAGAACTTCTTTCATTCTCTTCAAAGGGGTGATGTTGCACAAAGGTGATATACCTCATCCTTGAAAACACTGAGTGGTAGACAGTATTCCTGGAAACAAGTTACTCACGTATCATCCGAAGACAAGCTGCTTCACCCTCCTGCTTGTAACATTCATACTTTTCTTACAACACCCACACAGCTGGGTCCAGTCAGTTGTAAGAGGAGATTTTGCACAAAGTTGAAGGTTCTCACATATAAAAGCACTGAGAGGTATCAATATGTCCTTAAACAGCTAACTCAGTTGAGAATCCTCAACAGAGTGCTAGGCTCTCTTCCTGTTAACAGTAATGTCTCTCTTATAAGACCTACAGTGAAGCTTCCATTCACTCGAAAGGGGCAATTTTGAAAAATCCTGGTAGTCCTCATCCCTGAAAACCCTGAGAGGTAAGTAGTATTCCATTAAACAACTCATTCAATTCACAAAGCTGAAGAATGTGCTTGACCCTCTTCCTTTTAACATTGATGGATATCATACAAGAGCAACAGTGTTTCTCCATTCACTTCACAGAGGCAATTTTGCACAAAGGTGAGGTTCCTGACTCCTGAAAACTCTGAGAAGTAGGCAGTATTCCTTTAAACAGCTAAGTCAATTCACAATGCTAAACAACTTGCTACACCCTGTTGCTTCAAACATTCATGAGTCTCTTACAAGAGCTACCAGGAATCTTCCATTCGCTTGTATGGGGTATTTTGCAAAAGTTGGGTTCCTCACCCATGAAAACGCTGAGAGGTAGGCAGTATTCCTTTACCCAGCTAACTCAGTTCACAATGCTGTTCAAGGTGGTAGACCCTTTCCTTTCTAACATTAATGATTCTCTCAGAAGTTCGACAGTGATTCTTCCCATCCCTCTAAGTGCAGTATTTTGCACAAAGGTGGTATTGCTCACCCATGAAAACACTGAGTTGTAGGCATTATTCCTTTAAAGCAGTATATCAATTCGCATTGGAAAACAAGGTGCTTGACCCTCCTGCTTCTAACATTCATACTTCTCTTCCAAGAGTTCTAGTGCTGGTTCCATTGACTTGAAAGAGGCAATTTTGCACAAACTTGAGGTTCCTCCACCCATAAAAACACTGAGAGTTAGACAGTATTCCCTTCAACAGGTAAGTCAATTCACAGTGCTTAACAGGGTGCTAGACCCTCTTGCTTCTAACATTAATGATTGTCTCACAAGACCTACAGTGTGCCTCCATTCCCTTGGAAGGGGCTATTTAGCAGAACATTGATTTTCCTCCACCTGAAAACACTGAGAGTTAGGCAGTATACTATTGAACAGGTAACTCAATTCCTAATGCTTAACAAGGTGCTTGACCGTCTTGCTTCTAACACATGCATCTCTTACTGGAGAAACAGTGCTTCTTCCTTCCATTGAAACAGGGCTATTTTCCACAAAGGTAATCTTCTTCACACTGTAAATGCCTGAGAGACAGGTAGTATTCCTTTGTAAAGCTCACTCAATTCTCACTTTTAAACAACAGTCGAGACCCTCTTGCTGCTGGAATGAATGCTTTTCATACATCCTAAACTGTTCTGGTTCCATTCAGTTGAAGGCAGCTATTTGGCCCAACGGTGATCTTCCTCACACATGAATAAACTGAGGGGTAGTCAGTATTCCTTTCAACAGGTAACTCATTTCTCATAGGGAGACAAGTGGCAAACTATTCCTGCCTCTCACATACTGCATCCTGCCCTGAGCTACAAGTGAATGTGCATTTCGCCGAAAGTGGGTATTTTTCAAGGAGTGAATGATTCTCCATTGTCAAAGGCTTTCATTTGGCAAGCACTCCTTTCACATGCTAATTCAACTCTCACAGGAAAACAATGTGCTTGCAACTCCTGCTGCAAACCTTGACATCTGCTTGCCAGACACACAGTGCATGTTCCATTCAGTGGAAAGGGTCTACTGGCACAAAGATGGATTTGCTCACACTGTCAAACCCTTGACAGATAGGCAGTGTTCCTTTTGAATGCTAAATCACTTGAAGCTGCTAAACAAAGTGCTTGAGCATCTTTCTTGTAACCTTTGTGGTTCTCCTACAAGACATACAGTAATCCTTCCCTTCATGGAAACAGGCAATTTTGCCCCAAAATCAAGTTCCTCACACTTTCAAACTCTCAGAGGCAGGTGGTCTTAATTTTAAAACTTCACTCTACTCACACTGTTACACAACTTGCTGTACGCTCTTGCTTCCAACCTAAATAATTTAATCAGAAGAGCCTCAGAACTTCTTCCATTCTCTTCAAAGGGGTGATGTTGCACAAAGGTGATATACCTCATCCTTGAAAACACTGAGTGGTAGGCAGTATTCCTGGAAAAAAGTTACTCACGTATCATCCGAAGACAAGCTGCTTCACCCTCCTGCTTGTAACATTCATACTTTTCTTACAACACCCACACAGCTGGGTCCAGTCAGTTGTAAGAGGAGATTTTGCACAAAGTTGAAGGTTCTCACATATAAAAGCACTGAGAGGTATCAGTATGTCCTTAAACAGCTAACTCAGTTGAGAATCCTCAACAGAGTGCTAGGCTCTCTTCCTGTTAACAGTAATGTCTGTCTTATAAGACCTACAGTGCAGCTTCTATTCACTCGAATGGGGCAATTTTGAAAAATCCTGGTAGTCCTCATCCCTGAAAACCCTGAGAGGTAGGTAGTATTCCATTAAACAACTCACTCAATTCCCAAAGCTGAAGAAGGTGCTTGACCCTCTTCTTTCTAACATTGATGGATTTCATACAAGAGCAACAGTGTTTCTCCATTCCCTTCACAAAGGCAATTTTGCACAAAGGTGAGGTTCCTGACTCCTGAAAACTCTGAGAAGTAGGCAGTATTCCTTTAAACAGCTAAGTCAATTCACAATGCTAAACAACTTGCTACACCCTGTTGCTTCAAACATTCATGAGTCTCTTACAAGAGCTACCAGGAATCTTCCATTCGCTTGTATGGGATATTTTGCAAAAGTTGGGTTCCTCACCCATGAAAACGCTGAAAAGTAGGCAGTATTCCTTTACCCAGCTAACTCAGTTCACAATGCTGTTCAAGGTGGTAGACCCTTTCCTTTCTAACATTAATGATTCTCTCAGAAGTTCGACAGTGATTCTTCCCATCCCTCTAAGTGCAGTATTTTGCACAAAGGTGATATTGCTCACCCATGAAAACGCTGAATTGTAGGCATTATTCCTTTAAAGCAGTATATCAATTCGCATTGGAAAACAAGGTGCTTGACCCTGCTGCTTCTAACATTCATAGTTCTTTTCTAAGAGATGTAGTGCTGGTTCCATTGACTTGAAAGAGGCAATTTTGCACAAACTTGAGGTTCCTCCACCCATAAAAACACTGAGAGTTAGACAGTATTCCCTTCAACAGGTAAGTCAATTCACAGTGCTTAACAGGGTGCTAGACCCTCTTGCTTCTAACATTAATGATTGTCTCACAAGACCTACAGTGTGCCTCCATTCCCTTGGAAGGGGCTATTTAGCAGAACATTGATTTTCCTCCACCTGAAAACACTGAGAGTTAGGCAGTATACTATTGAACAGGTAACTCAATTCCTAATGCTTAACAAGGTGCTTGACCGTCTTGCTTCTAACACATGCATCTCTTACTGGAGAAACAGTGCTTCTTCCTTCCATTGAAACAGGGCTATTTTCCACAAAGGTAATCTTCTTCACACTGTAAATGCCTGAGAGACAGGTAGTATTCCTTTGTAAAGCTCACTCAATTCTCACTTTTAAACAACAGTCGAGACCCTCTTGCTGCTGGAATGAATGCTTTTCATACATCCTAAACTGTTCTGGTTCCATTCAGTTGAAGGCAGCTATTTGGCCCAACGGTGATCTTCCTCACACATGAATAAACTGAGGGGTAGTCAGTATTCCTTTCAACAGGTAACTCATTTCTCATAGGGAGACAAGTGGCAAACTATTCCTGCCTCTCACATACTGCATCCTGCCCTGAGCTACAAGTGAATGTGCATTTCGCCGAAAGTGGGTATTTTTCAAGGAGTGAATGATTCTCCATTGTCAAAGGCTTTCATTTGGCAAGCACTCCTTTCACATGCTAATTCAACTCTCACAGGAAAACAATGTGCTTGCAACTCCTGCTGCAAACCTTGACATCTGCTTGCCAGACACACAGTGCATGTTCCATTCAGTGGAAAGGGTCTACTGGCACAAAGATGGATTTGCTCACACTGTCAAACCCTTGACAGATAGGCAGTGTTCCTTTTGAATGCTAAATCACTTGAAGCTGCTAAACAAAGTGCTTGAGCATCTTTCTTGTAACCTTTGTGGTTCTCCTACAAGACATACAGTAATCCTTCCCTTCATGGAAACAGGCAATTTTGCCCCAAAATCAAGTTCGCCACACTTTCAAACTGTGAGAGGCAGGTGGTCTTAATTTTAAAACTTCACTCTACTCACACTGTTACACAACTTGCTGTGCGCTCTTGCTTCCAACCTAAATAATTTTCTCAGAAGAGCCTCAGAACTTCTTTCATTCTCTTCAAAAGGGTGATGTTGCACAAAGGTGATATACCTCATCCTTGAAAACACTGAGTGGTAGACAGTATTCCTGGAAACAAGTTACTCACGTATCATCCGAAGACAAGCTGCTTCACCCTCCTGCTTGTAACATTCATACTTTTCTTACAACCCCCACACAGCTGGGTCCAGTCAGTTGTAAGAGGAGATTTTGCACAAAGTTGAAGGTTCTCACATATAAAAGCACTGAGAGGTATCAATATGTCCTTAAACAGCTAACTCAGTTGAGAATCCTCAACAGAGTGCTAGGCTCTCTTCCTGTTAACAGTAATGTCTCTCTTATAAGACCTACAGTGAAGCTTCCATTCACTCGAAAGGGGCAATTTGAAAAATCCTGGTAGTCCTCATCCCTGAAAACCCTGAGAGGTAAGTAGTATTCCATTAAACAACTCATTCAATTCACAAAGCTGAAGAATGTGCTTGACCCTCTTCCTTTTAACATTGATGGATATCATACAAGAGCAACAGTGTTTCTCCATTCACTTCACAGAGGCAATTTTGCACAAAGGTGAGGTTCCTGACTCCTGAAAACTCTGAGAAGTAGGCAGTATTCCTTTAAACAGCTAAGTCAATTCACAATGCTAAACAACTTGCTACACCCTGTTGCTTCAAACATTCATGAGTCTCTTACAAGAGCTACCAGGAATCTTCCATTCGCTTGTATGGGATATTTTGCAAAAGTTGGGTTCCTCACCCATGAAAACGCTGAGAGGTAGGCAGTATTCCTTTACCCAGCTAACTCAGTTCACAATGCTGTTCAAGGTGGTAGACCCTTTCCTTTCTAACATTAATGATTCTCTCAGAAGTTCGACAGTGATTCTTCCCATCCCTCTAAGTGCAGTATTTTGCACAAAGGTGGTATTGCTCACCCATGAAAACACTGAGTTGTAGGCATTATTCCTTTAAAGCAGTATATCAATTCGCATTGGAAAACAAGGTGCTTGACCCTCCTGCTTCTAACATTCATACTTCTCTTCCAAGAGTTCTAGTGCTGGTTCCATTGACTTGAAAGAGGCAATTTTGCACAAACTTGAGGTTCCTCCACCCATAAAAACACTGAGAGTTAGACAGTATTCCCTTCAACAGGTAAGTCAATTCACAGTGCTTAACAGGGTGCTAGACCCTCTTGCTTCTAACATTAATGATTGTCTCACAAGACCTACAGTGTGCCTCCATTCCCTTGGAAGGGGCTATTTAGCAGAACATTGATTTTCCTCCACCTGAAAACACTGAGAGTTAGGCAGTATACTATTGAACAGGTAACTCAATTCCTAATGCTTAACAAGGTGCTTGACCGTCTTGCTTCTAACACATGCATCTCTTACTGGAGAAACAGTGCTTCTTCCTTCCATTGAAACAGGGCTATTTTCCACAAAGGTAATCTTCTTCACACTGTAAATGCCTGAGAGACAGGTAGTATTCCTTTGTAAAGCTCACTCAATTCTCACTTTTAAACAACAGTCGAGACCCTCTTGCTGCTGGAATGAATGCTTTTCATACATCCTAAACTGTTCTGGTTCCATTCAGTTGAAGGCAGCTATTTGGCCCAACGGTGATCTTCCTCACACATGAATAAACTGAGGGGTAGTCAGTATTCCTTTCAACAGGTAACTCATTTCTCATAGGGAGACAAGTGGCAAACTATTCCTGCCTCTCACATACTGCATCCTGCCCTGAGCTACAAGTGAATGTGCATTTCGCCGAAAGTGGGTATTTTTCAAGGAGTGAATGATTCTCCATTGTCAAAGGCTTTCATTTGGCAAGCACTCCTTTCACATGCTAATTCAACTCTCACAGGAAAACAATGTGCTTGCAACTCCTGCTGCAAACCTTGACATCTGCTTGCCAGACACACAGTGCATGTTCCATTCAGTGGAAAGGGTCTACTGGCACAAAGATGGATTTGCTCACACTGTCAAACCCTTGACAGATAGGCAGTGTTCCTTTTGAATCCTAAATCACTTGAAGCTGCTAAACAAAGTGCTTGAGCATCTTTCTTGTAACCTTTGTGGTTCTCCTACAAGACATACAGTAATCCTTCCCTTCATGGAAACAGGCAATTTTGCCCCAAAATCAAGTTCCTCACACTTTCAAACTCTCAGAGGCAGGTGGTCTTAATTTTAAAACTTCACTCTACTCACACTGTTACACAACTTGCTGTACGCTCTTGCTTCCAACCTAAATAATTTAATCAGAAGAGCCTCAGAACTTCTTCCATTCTCTTCAAAGGGGTGATGTTGCACAAAGGTGATATACCTCATCCTTGAAAACACTGAGTGGTAGGCAGTATTCCTGGAAAAAAGTTACTCACGTATCATCCGAAGACAAGCTGCTTCACCCTCCTGCTTGTAACATTCATACTTTTCTTACAACACCCACACAGCTGGGTCCAGTCAGTTGTAAGAGGAGATTTTGCACAAAGTTGAAGGTTCTCACATATAAAAGCACTGAGAGGTATCAGTATGTCCTTAAACAGCTAACTCAGTTGAGAATCCTCAACAGAGTGCTAGGCTCTCTTCCTGTTAACAGTAATGTCTGTCTTATAAGACCTACAGTGCAGCTTCTATTCACTCGAATGGGGCAATTTTGAAAAATCCTGGTAGTCCTCATCCCTGAAAACCCTGAGAGGTAGGTAGTATTCCATTAAACAACTCACTCAATTCCCAAAGCTGAAGAAGGTGCTTGACCCTCTTCTTTCTAACATTGATGGATTTCATACAAGAGCAACAGTGTTTCTCCATTCCCTTCACAAAGGCAATTTTGCACAAAGGTGAGGTTCCTGACTCCTGAAAACTCTGAGAAGTAGGCAGTATTCCTTTAAACAGCTAAGTCAATTCACAATGCTAAACAACTTGCTACACCCTGTTGCTTCAAACATTCATGAGTCTCTTACAAGAGCTACCAGGAATCTTCCATTCGCTTGTATGGGATATTTTGCAAAAGTTGGGTTCCTCACCCATGAAAACGCTGAAAAGTAGGCAGTATTCCTTTACCCAGCTAACTCAGTTCACAATGCTGTTCAAGGTGGTAGACCCTTTCCTTTCTAACATTAATGATTCTCTCAGAAGTTCGACAGTGATTCTTCCCATCCCTCTAAGTGCAGTATTTTGCACAAAGGTGATATTGCTCACCCATGAAAACGCTGAATTGTAGGCATTATTCCTTTAAAGCAGTATATCAATTCGCATTGGAAAACAAGATGCTTGACCCTGCTGCTTCTAACATTCATAGTTCTTTTCTAAGAGATGTAGTGCTGGTTCCATTGACTGGAAAGAGGTCATTTTGCACAAACTTGAGGTTCCTCCACCCATAAAAACACTGAGAGTTAGACAGTATTCCCTTCAACAGGTAAATCAATTCACAGTGCTTAACAGGGTGCTAGACCCTCTTCCTTCTAACATTAATGATTGTCTAACAAGACCTACAGTATGCCTCCATTCCCTTGAAAGGAGCTATTTAGCAGAACATTGATTTTCCTCCCCCTGAAAACACTGAGAGTTGGCAGTATTCCATTCAACAGGTAACTCAATTCATAGTGCTTAACAAGGTGCTTGACCCTCTTGCTTCTAACACTTATGCATCTCTTACAGGAGAAACAGTGCTTCTTCCTTCCATTGAAACAGGGCTCTTTTGCACAAAGATAATCTTCTTCACACTGTAAATGCCTGAGAGACAGGTAGTATTCCTTTGTAAAGCTCACTCAATTCTCACTTTTAAACAACAGTCGAGACCCTCTTGCTGCTGGAATGAATGCTTTTCATACATCCTAAACTGTTCTGGTTCCATTCAGTTGAAGGCAGCTATTTGGCCCAACGGTGATCTTCCTCACACATGAATAAACTGAGGGGTAGTCAGTATTCCTTTCAACAGGTAACTCATTTCTCATAGGGAGACAAGTGCCAAACTATTCCTGCCTCTCACATACTGCATCCTGCCCTGAGCTACAAGTGAATGTGCATTTCGCCGAAAGTGGGTATTTTTCAAGGAGTGAATGATTCTCCATTGTCAAAGGCTTTCATTTGGCAAGCACTCCTTTCACATGCTATTTCAACTCTCACAGGAAAACAATGTGCTTGCAAGTCCTGCTGCAAACCTTGACCCCTGCTGGCAAGAGACACAGTGCATGTTCCATTCAGTGGAAAGGGTCTATTGGCACAAAGATGGATTTGCTCACACTGTCAAACCCTTGACAGATAGGCAGTGTTCCTTTTGAATGCTAAATCACTTGAAGCTGCTAAACAAAGTGCTTGAGCATCTTTCTTGTAACCTTTGTGGTTCTCCTACAAGACATACAGTAATCCTTCCCTTCATGGAAACAGGCAATTTTGCCCCAAAATCAAGTTCGCCACACTTTCAAACTGTGAGAGGCAGGTGGTCTTAATTTTAAAACTTCACTCTACTCACACTGTTACACAACTTGCTGTGCGCTCTTGCTTCCAACCTAAATAATTTTCTCAGAAGAGCCTCAGAACTTCTTTCATTCTCTTCAAAGGGGTGATGTTGCACAAAGGTGATATACCTCATCCTTGAAAACACTGAGTGGTAGACAGTATTCCTGGAAACAAGTTACTCACGTATCATCCGAAGACAAGCTGCTTCACCCTCCTGCTTGTAACATTCATACTTTTCTTACAACACCCACACAGCTGGGTCCAGTCAGTTGTAAGAGGAGATTTTGCACAAAGTTGAAGGTTCTCACATATAAAAGCACTGAGAGGTATCAATATGTCCTTAAACAGCTAACTCAGTTGAGAATCCTCAACAGAGTGCTAGGCTCTCTTCCTGTTAACAGTAATGTCTCTCTTATAAGACCTACAGTGAAGCTTCCATTCACTCGAAAGGGGCAATTTTGAAAAATCCTGGTAGTCCTCATCCCTGAAAACCCTGAGAGGTAAGTAGTATTCCATTAAACAACTCATTCAATTCACAAAGCTGAAGAATGTGCTTGACCCTCTTCCTTTTAACATTGATGGATATCATACAAGAGCAACAGTGTTTCTCCATTCACTTCACAGAGGCAATTTTGCACAAAGGTGAGGTTCCTGACTCCTGAAAACTCTGAGAAGTAGGCAGTATTCCTTTAAACAGCTAAGTCAATTCACAATGCTAAACAACTTGCTACACCCTGTTGCTTCAAACATTCATGAGTCTCTTACAAGAGCTACCAGGAATCTTCCATTCGCTTGTATGGGATATTTTGCAAAAGTTGGGTTCCTCACCCATGAAAACGCTGAGAGGTAGGCAGTATTCCTTTACCCAGCTAACTCAGTTCACAATGCTGTTCAAGGTGGTAGACCCTTTCCTTTCTAACATTAATGATTCTCTCAGAAGTTCGACAGTGATTCTTCCCATCCCTCTAAGTGCAGTATTTTGCACAAAGGTGGTATTGCTCACCCATGAAAACACTGAGTTGTAGGCATTATTCCTTTAAAGCAGTATATCAATTCGCATTGGAAAACAAGGTGCTTGACCCTCCTGCTTCTAACATTCATACTTCTCTTCCAAGAGTTCTAGTGCTGGTTCCATTGACTTGAAAGAGGCAATTTTGCACAAACTTGAGGTTCCTCCACCCATAAAAACACTGAGAGTTAGACAGTATTCCCTTCAACAGGTAAGTCAATTCACAGTGCTTAACAGGGTGCTAGACCCTCTTGCTTCTAACATTAATGATTGTCTCACAAGACCTACAGTGTGCCTCCATTCCCTTGGAAGGGGCTATTTAGCAGAACATTGATTTTCCTCCACCTGAAAACACTGAGAGTTAGGCAGTATACTATTGAACAGGTAACTCAATTCCTAATGCTTAACAAGGTGCTTGACCGTCTTGCTTCTAACACATGCATCTCTTACTGGAGAAACAGTGCTTCTTCCTTCCATTGAAACAGGGCTATTTTCCACAAAGGTAATCTTCTTCACACTGTAAATGCCTGAGAGACAGGTAGTATTCCTTTGTAAAGCTCACTCAATTCTCACTTTTAAACAACAGTCGAGACCCTCTTGCTGCTGGAATGAATGCTTTTCATACATCCTAAACTGTTCTGGTTCCATTCAGTTGAAGGCAGCTATTTGGCCCAACGGTGATCTTCCTCACACATGAATAAACTGAGGGGTAGTCAGTATTCCTTTCAACAGGTAACTCATTTCTCATAGGGAGACAAGTGGCAAACTATTCCTGCCTCTCACATACTGCATCCTGCCCTGAGCTACAAGTGAATGTGCATTTCGCCGAAAGTGGGTATTTTTCAAGGAGTGAATGATTCTCCATTGTCAAAGGCTTTCATTTGGCAAGCACTCCTTTCACATGCTAATTCAACTCTCACAGGAAAACAATGTGCTTGCAACTCCTGCTGCAAACCTTGACATCTGCTTGCCAGACACACAGTGCATGTTCCATTCAGTGGAAAGGGTCTACTGGCACAAAGATGGATTTGCTCACACTGTCAAACCCTTGACAGATAGGCAGTGTTCCTTTTGAATGCTAAATCACTTGAAGCTGCTAAACAAAGTGCTTGAGCATCTTTCTTGTAACCTTTGTGGTTCTCCTACAAGACATACAGTAATCCTTCCCTTCATGGAAACAGGCAATTTTGCCCCAAAATCAAGTTCCTCACACTTTCAAACTCTCAGAGGCAGGTGGTCTTAATTTTAAAACTTCACTCTACTCACACTGTTACACAACTTGCTGTACGCTCTTGCTTCCAACCTAAATAATTTAATCAGAAGAGCCTCAGAACTTCTTCCATTCTCTTCAAAGGGGTGATGTTGCACAAAGGTGATATACCTCATCCTTGAAAACACTGAGTGGTAGGCAGTATTCCTGGAAAAAAGTTACTCACGTATCATCCGAAGACAAGCTGCTTCACCCTCCTGCTTGTAACATTCATACTTTTCTTACAACACCCACACAGCTGGGTCCAGTCAGTTGTAAGAGGAGATTTTGCACAAAGTTGAAGGTTCTCACATATAAAAGCACTGAGAGGTATCAGTATGTCCTTAAACAGCTAACTCAGTTGAGAATCCTCAACAGAGTGCTAGGCTCTCTTCCTGTTAACAGTAATGTCTGTCTTATAAGACCTACAGTGCAGCTTCTATTCACTCGAATGGGGCAATTTTGAAAAATCCTGGTAGTCCTCATCCCTGAAAACCCTGAGAGGTAGGTAGTATTCCATTAAACAACTCACTCAATTCCCAAAGCTGAAGAAGGTGCTTGACCCTCTTCTTTCTAACATTGATGGATTTCATACAAGAGCAACAGTGTTTCTCCATTCCCTTCACAAAGGCAATTTTGCACAAAGGTGAGGTTCCTGACTCCTGAAAACTCTGAGAAGTAGGCAGTATTCCTTTAAACAGCTAAGTCAATTCACAATGCTAAACAACTTGCTACACCCTGTTGCTTCAAACATTCATGAGTCTCTTACAAGAGCTACCAGGAATCTTCCATTCGCTTGTATGGGATATTTTGCAAAAGTTGGGTTCCTCACCCATGAAAACGCTGAAAAGTAGGCAGTATTCCTTTACCCAGCTAACTCAGTTCACAATGCTGTTCAAGGTGGTAGACCCTTTCCTTTCTAACATTAATGATTCTCTCAGAAGTTCGACAGTGATTCTTCCCATCCCTCTAAGTGCAGTATTTTGCACAAAGGTGATATTGCTCACCCATGAAAACGCTGAATTGTAGGCATTATTCCTTTAAAGCAGTACATCAATTCGCATTGGAAAACAAGATGCTTGACCCTGCTGCTTCTAACATTCATAGTTCTTTCATAAGACATGTAGTGCTGGTTCCATTGACTGGAAAGAGGTCATTTTGCACAAACTTGAGGTTCCTCCACCCATAAAAACACTGAGAGTTAGACAGTATTCCCTTCAACAGGTAAATCAATTCACAGTGCTTAACAGGGTGCTAGACCCTCTTCCTTCTAACATTAATGATTGTCTAACAAGACCTACAGTATGCCTCCATTCCCTTGAAAGGAGCTATTTAGCAGAACATTGATTTTCCTCCCCCTGAAAACACTGAGAGTTGGCAGTATTCCATTCAACAGGTAACTCAATTCATAGTGCTTAACAAGGTGCTTGACCCTCTTGCTTCTAACACTTATGCATCTCTTACAGGAGAAACAGTGCTTCTTCCTTCCTTTGAAACAGGGCTCTTTTGCACAAAGATAATCTTCTTCACACTGTAAATGCCTGAGAGACAGGTAGTATTCCTTTGTAAAGCTCACTCAATTCTCACTTTTAAACAACAGTCGAGACCCTCTTGCTGCTGGAATGAATGCTTTTCATACATCCTAAACTGTTCTGGTTCCATTCAGTTGAAGGCAGCTATTTGGCCCAACGGTGATCTTCCTCACACATGAATAAACTGAGGGGTAGTCAGTATTCCTTTCAACAGGTAACTCATTTCTCATAGGGAGACAAGTGCCAAACTATTCCTGCCTCTCACATACTGCATCCTGCCCTGAGCTACAAGTGAATGTGCATTTCGCCGAAAGTGGGTATTTTTCAAGGAGTGAATGATTCTCCATTGTCAAAGGCTTTCATTTGGCAAGCACTCCTTTCACATGCTATTTCAACTCTCACAGGAAAACAATGTGCTTGCAAGTCCTGCTGCAAACCTTGACCCCTGCTGGCAAGAGACACAGTGCATGTTCCATTCAGTGGAAAGGGTCTATTGGCACAAAGATGGATTTGCTCACACTGTCAAACCCTTGACAGATAGGCAGTGTTCCTTTTGAATGCTAAATCACTTGAAGCTGCTAAACAAAGTGCTTGAGCATCTTTCTTGTAACCTTTGTGGTTCTCCTACAAGACATACAGTAATCCTTCCCTTCATGGAAACAGGCAATTTTGCCCCAAAATCAAGTTCGCCACACTTTCAAACTGTGAGAGGCAGGTGGTCTTAATTTTAAAACTTCACTCTACTCACACTGTTACACAACTTGCTGTGCGCTCTTGCTTCCAACCTAAATAATTTTCTCAGAAGAGCCTCAGAACTTCTTTCATTCTCTTCAAAGGGGTGATGTTGCACAAAGGTGATATACCTCATCCTTGAAAACACTGAGTGGTAGACAGTATTCCTGGAAACAAGTTACTCACGTATCATCCGAAGACAAGCTGCTTCACCCTCCTGCTTGTAACATTCATACTTTTCTTACAACACCCACACAGCTGGGTCCAGTCAGTTGTAAGAGGAGATTTTGCACAAAGTTGAAGGTTCTCACATATAAAAGCACTGAGAGGTATCAATATGTCCTTAAACAGCTAACTCAGTTGAGAATCCTCAACAGAGTGCTAGGCTCTCTTCCTGTTAACAGTAATGTCTCTCTTATAAGACCTACAGTGCAGCTTCCATTCACTCGAAAGGGGCAATTTTGAAAAATCCTGGTAGTCCTCATCCCTGAAAACCCTGAGAGGTAAGTAGTATTCCATTAAACAACTCCTTCAATTCACAAAGCTGAAGAATGTGCTTGACCCTCTTCCTTTTAACATTGATGGATATCATACAAGAGCAACAGTGTTTCTCCATTCACTTCACAGAGGCAATTTTGCACAAAGGTGAGGTTCCTGACTCCTGAAAACTCTGAGAAGTAGGCAGTATTCCTTTAAACAGCTAAGTCAATTCACAATGCTAAACAACTTGCTACACCCTGTTGCTTCAAACATTCATGAGTCTCTTACAAGAGCTACCAGGAATCTTCCATTCGCTTGTATGGGATATTTTGCAAAAGTTGGGTTCCTCACCCATGAAAACGCTGAGAGGTAGGCAGTATTCCTTTACCCAGCTAACTCAGTTCACAATGCTGTTCAAGGTGGTAGACCCTTTCCTTTCTAACATTAATGATTCTCTCAGAAGTTCGACAGTGATTCTTCCCATCCCTCTAAGTGCAGTATTTTGCACAAAGGTGGTATTGCTCACCCATGAAAACACTGAGTTGTAGGCATTATTCCTTTAAAGCAGTATATCAATTCGCATTGGAAAACAAGGTGCTTGACCCTCCTGCTTCTAACATTCATACTTCTCTTCCAAGAGTTCTAGTGCTGGTTCCATTGACTTGAAAGAGGCAATTTTGCACAAACTTGAGGTTCCTCCACCCATAAAAACACTGAGAGTTAGACAGTATTCCCTTCAACAGGTAAGTCAATTCACAGTGCTTAACAGGGTGCTAGACCCTCTTGCTTCTAACATTAATGATTGTCTCACAAGACCTACAGTGTGCCTCCATTCCCTTGGAAGGGGCTATTTAGCAGAACATTGATTTTCCTCCACCTGAAAACACTGAGAGTTAGGCAGTATACTATTGAACAGGTAACTCAATTCCTAATGCTTAACAAGGTGCTTGACCGTCTTGCTTCTAACACATGCATCTCTTACTGGAGAAACAGTGCTTCTTCCTTCCATTGAAACAGGGCTATTTTCCACAAAGGTAATCTTCTTCACACTGTAAATGCCTGAGAGACAGGTAGTATTCCTTTGTAAAGCTCACTCAATTCTCACTTTTAAACAACAGTCGAGACCCTCTTGCTGCTGGAATGAATGCTTTTCATACATCCTAAACTGTTCTGGTTCCATTCAGTTGAAGGCAGCTATTTGGCCCAACGGTGATCTTCCTCACACATGAATAAACTGAGGGGTAGTCAGTATTCCTTTCAACAGGTAACTCATTTCTCATAGGGAGACAAGTGGCAAACTATTCCTGCCTCTCACATACTGCATCCTGCCCTGAGCTACAAGTGAATGTGCATTTCGCCGAAAGTGGGTATTTTTCAAGGAGTGAATGATTCTCCATTGTCAAAGGCTTTCATTTGGCAAGCACTCCTTTCACATGCTAATTCAACTCTCACAGGAAAACAATGTGCTTGCAACTCCTGCTGCAAACCTTGACATCTGCTTGCCAGACACACAGTGCATGTTCCATTCAGTGGAAAGGGTCTACTGGCACAAAGATGGATTTGCTCACACTGTCAAACCCTTGACAGATAGGCAGTGTTCCTTTTGAATGCTAAATCACTTGAAGCTGCTAAACAAAGTGCTTGAGCATCTTTCTTGTAACCTTTGTGGTTCTCCTACAAGACATACAGTAATCCTTCCCTTCATGGAAACAGGCAATTTTGCCCCAAAATCAAGTTCCTCACACTTTCAAACTCTCAGAGGCAGGTGGTCTTAATTTTAAAACTTCACTCTACTCACACTGTTACACAACTTGCTGTACGCTCTTGCTTCCAACCTAAATAATTTAATCAGAAGAGCCTCAGAACTTCTTCCATTCTCTTCAAAGGGGTGATGTTGCACAAAGGTGATATACCTCATCCTTGAAAACACTGAGTGGTAGGCAGTATTCCTGGAAAAAAGTTACTCACGTATCATCCGAAGACAAGCTGCTTCACCCTCCTGCTTGTAACATTCATACTTTTCTTACAACACCCACACAGCTGGGTCCAGTCAGTTGTAAGAGGAGATTTTGCACAAAGTTGAAGGTTCTCACATATAAAAGCACTGAGAGGTATCAGTATGTCCTTAAACAGCTAACTCAGTTGAGAATCCTCAACAGAGTGCTAGGCTCTCTTCCTGTTAACAGTAATGTCTGTCTTATAAGACCTACAGTGCAGCTTCTATTCACTCGAATGGGGCAATTTTGAAAAATCCTGGTAGTCCTCATCCCTGAAAACCCTGAGAGGTAGGTAGTATTCCATTAAACAACTCACTCAATTCCCAAAGCTGAAGAAGGTGCTTGACCCTCTTCTTTCTAACATTGATGGATTTCATACAAGAGCAACAGTGTTTCTCCATTCCCTTCACAAAGGCAATTTTGCACAAAGGTGAGGTTCCTGACTCCTGAAAACTCTGAGAAGTAGGCAGTATTCCTTTAAACAGCTAAGTCAATTCACAATGCTAAACAACTTGCTACACCCTGTTGCTTCAAACATTCATGAGTCTCTTACAAGAGCTACCAGGAATCTTCCATTCGCTTGTATGGGATATTTTGCAAAAGTTGGGTTCCTCACCCATGAAAACGCTGAAAAGTAGGCAGTATTCCTTTACCCAGCTAACTCAGTTCACAATGCTGTTCAAGGTGGTAGACCCTTTCCTTTCTAACATTAATGATTCTCTCAGAAGTTCGACAGTGATTCTTCCCATCCCTCTAAGTGCAGTATTTTGCACAAAGGTGATATTGCTCACCCATGAAAACGCTGAATTGTAGGCATTATTCCTTTAAAGCAGTATATCAATTCGCATTGGAAAACAAGATGCTTGACCCTGCTGCTTCTAACATTCATAGTTCTTTTCTAAGAGATGTAGTGCTGGTTCCATTGACTGGAAAGAGGTCATTTTGCACAAACTTGAGGTTCCTCCACCCATAAAAACACTGAGAGTTAGACAGTATTCCCTTCAACAGGTAAATCAATTCACAGTGCTTAACAGGGTGCTAGACCCTCTTCCTTCTAACATTAATGATTGTCTAACAAGACCTACAGTATGCCTCCATTCCCTTGAAAGGAGCTATTTAGCAGAACATTGATTTTCCTCCCCCTGAAAACACTGAGAGTTGGCAGTATTCCATTCAACAGGTAACTCAATTCATAGTGCTTAACAAGGTGCTTGACCCTCTTGCTTCTAACACTTATGCATCTCTTACAGGAGAAACAGTGCTTCTTCCTTCCATTGAAACAGGGCTCTTTTGCACAAAGATAATCTTCTTCACACTGTAAATGCCTGAGAGACAGGTAGTATTCCTTTGTAAAGCACACTCAATTCTCACTTTTAAACAACAGTCGAGACCTTCTTGCTGCTGGAATGAATGCTTTTCATACATCCTAAACTGTTCTGGTTCCATTCAGTTGAAGGCAGCTATTTGGCCCAACGGTGATCTTCCTCACACATGAATAAACTGAGGGGTAGTCAGTATTCCTTTCAACAGGTAACTCATTTCTCATAGGGAGACAGGTGCCAAACTATTCCTGCCTCTCACATACTGCATCCTGCCCTGAGCTACAAGTGAATGTGCATTTCGCCGAAAGTGGGTATTTTTCAAGGAGTGAATGATTCTCCATTGTCAAAGGCTTTCATTTGGCAAGCACTCCTTTCACATGCTATTTCAACTCTCACAGGAAAACAATGTGCTTGCAAGTCCTGCTGCAAACCTTGACCCCTGCTGGCAAGAGACACAGTGCATGTTCCATTCAGTGGAAAGGGTCTATTGGCACAAAGATGGATTTGCTCACACTGTCAAACTCTTGACAAATAGGCAGTGTTCCTTTTGAATGCTAAATCACTTGAAGCTGCTAAACAATGTGCTAGAGCATCTTTCTTGTAATCTTTGTGGTTCTCCTACAAGACATACAGTAATCCTTCCCTTCATGGAAACAGGCAATTTTGCCCCAAAATCAAGTTCGCCACACTTTCAAACTGTGAGAGGCAGGTGGTCTTCCTTTTAAAACTTCACTCTACTCACACTGTTACACAACTTGCTGTGCGCTCTTGCTTCCAACCTAAATAATTTTCTCAGAAGAGCCTCAGAACTTCTTTCATTCTCTTCAAAGGGGTGTTGTTGCACAAATGTGATATACCTCATCCTTGAAAACACTGAGTGGTAGACAGTATTCCTGGAAACAAGTTACTCACGTATCATCCGAAGACAAGCTGCTTCCCCCTCCTGCTTGTAACATTCATACTTTTCTTACAACACCCACACAGCTGGGTCCAGTCAGTTGTAAGAGGAGATTTTGCACAAAGTTGAAGGTTCTCACATATAAAAGCACTGAGAGGTATCAATATGTCCTTAAACAGCTAACTCAGTTGAGAATCCTCAACAGAGTGCTAGGCTCTCTTCCTGTTAACAGTAATGTCTCTCTTATAAGACCTACAGTGCAGCTTCCATTCACTCGAAAGGGGCAATTTTGAAAAATCCTGGTAGTCCTCATCCCTGAAAACCCTGAGAGGTAAGTAGTATTCCATTAAACAACTCATTCAATTCACAAAGCTGAAGAATGTGCTTGACCCTCTTCCTTTTAACATTGATGGATATCATACAAGAGCAACAGTGTTTCTCCATTCACTTCACAGAGGCAATTTTGCACAAAGGTGAGGTTCCTGACTCCTGAAAACTCTGAGAAGTAGGCAGTATTCCTTTAAACAGCTAAGTCAATTCACAATGCTAAACAACTTGCTACACCCTGTTGCTTCAAACATTCATGAGTCTCTTACAAGAGCTACCAGGAATCTTCCATTCGCTTGTATGGGATATTTTGCAAAAGTTGGGTTCCTCACCCATGAAAACGCTGAGAGGTAGGCAGTATTCCTTTACCCAGCTAACTCAGTTCACAATGCTGTTCAAGGTGGTAGACCCTTTCTTTTCTAACATTAATGATTCTCTCAGATGTTCGACAGTGATTCTTCCCATCCCTCTAAGTGCAGTATTTTGCACAAAGGTGGTATTGCTCACCCATGAAAACACTGAGTTGTAGGCATTATTCCTTTAAAGCAGTATATCAATTCGCATTGGAAAACAAGGTGCTTGACCCTCCTGCTTCTAACATTCATACTTCTCTTCCAAGAGTTCTAGTGCTGGTTCCATTGACTTGAAAGAGGCAATTTTGCACAAACTTGAGGTTCCTCCACCCATAAAAACACTGAGAGTTAGACAGTATTCCCTTCAACAGGTAAGTCAATTCACAGTGCTTAACAGGGTGCTAGACCCTCTTGCTTCTAACATTAATGATTGTCTCACAAGACCTACAGTGTGCCTCCATTCCCTTGGAAGGGGCTATTTAGCAGAACATTGATTTTCCTCCACCTGAAAACACTGAGAGTTAGGCAGTATACTATTGAACAGGTAACTCAATTCCTAATGCTTAACAAGGTGCTTGACCGTCTTGCTTCTAACACATGCATCTCTTACTGGAGAAACAGTGCTTCTTCCTTCCATTGAAACAGGGCTATTTTCCACAAAGGTAATCTTCTTCACACTGTAAATGCCTGAGAGACAGGTAGTATTCCTTTGTAAAGCTCACTCAATTCTCACTTTTAAACAACAGTCGAGACCCTCTTGCTGCTGGAATGAATGCTTTTCATACATCCTAAACTGTTCTGGTTCCATTCAGTTGAAGGCAGCTATTTGGCCCAACGGTGATCTTCCTCACACATGAATAAACTGAGGGGTAGTCAGTATTCCTTTCAACAGGTAACTCATTTCTCATAGGGAGACAAGTGGCAAACTATTCCTGCCTCTCACATACTGCATCCTGCCCTGAGCTACAAGTGAATGTGCATTTCGCCGAAAGTGGGTATTTTTCAAGGAGTGAATGATTCTCCATTGTCAAAGGCTTTCATTTGGCAAGCACTCCTTTCACATGCTAATTCAACTCTCACAGGAAAACAATGTGCTTGCAACTCCTGCTGCAAACCTTGACATCTGCTTGCCAGACACACAGTGCATGTTCCATTCAGTGGAAAGGGTCTACTGGCACAAAGATGGATTTGCTCACACTGTCAAACCCTTGACAGATAGGCAGTGTTCCTTTTGAATGCTAAATCACTTGAAGCTGCTAAACAAAGTGCTTGAGCATCTTTCTTGTAACCTTTGTGGTTCTCCTACAAGACATACAGTAATCCTTCCCTTCATGGAAACAGGCAATTTTGCCCCAAAATCAAGTTCCTCACACTTTCAAACTCTCAGAGGCAGGTGGTCTTAATTTTAAAACTTCACTCTACTCACACTGTTACACAACTTGCTGTACGCTCTTGCTTCCAACCTAAATAATTTAATCAGAAGAGCCTCAGAACTTCTTCCATTCTCTTCAAAGGGGTGATGTTGCACAAAGGTGATATACCTCATCCTTGAAAACACTGAGTGGTAGGCAGTATTCCTGGAAAAAAGTTACTCACGTATCATCCGAAGACAAGCTGCTTCACCCTCCTGCTTGTAACATTCATACTTTTCTTACAACACCCACACAGCTGGGTCCAGTCAGTTGTAAGAGGAGATTTTGCACAAAGTTGAAGGTTCTCACATATAAAAGCACTGAGAGGTATCAGTATGTCCTTAAACAGCTAACTCAGTTGAGAATCCTCAACAGAGTGCTAGGCTCTCTTCCTGTTAACAGTAATGTCTGTCTTATAAGACCTACAGTGCAGCTTCTATTCACTCGAATGGGGCAATTTTGAAAAATCCTGGTAGTCCTCATCCCTGAAAACCCTGAGAGGTAGGTAGTATTCCATTAAACAACTCACTCAATTCCCAAAGCTGAAGAAGGTGCTTGACCCTCTTCTTTCTAACATTGATGGATTTCATACAAGAGCAACAGTGTTTCTCCATTCCCTTCACAAAGGCAATTTTGCACAAAGGTGAGGTTCCTGACTCCTGAAAACTCTGAGAAGTAGGCAGTATTCCTTTAAACAGCTAAGTCAATTCACAATGCTAAACAACTTGCTACACCCTGTTGCTTCAAACATTCATGAGTCTCTTACAAGAGCTACCAGGAATCTTCCATTCGCTTGTATGGGATATTTTGCAAAAGTTGGGTTCCTCACCCATGAAAACGCTGAAAAGTAGGCAGTATTCCTTTACCCAGCTAACTCAGTTCACAATGCTGTTCAAGGTGGTAGACCCTTTCCTTTCTAACATTAATGATTCTCTCAGAAGTTCGACAGTGATTCTTCCCATCCCTCTAAGTGCAGTATTTTGCACAAAGGTGATATTGCTCACCCATGAAAACGCTGAATTGTAGGCATTATTCCTTTAAAGCAGTATATCAATTCGCATTGGAAAACAAGATGCTTGACCCTGCTGCTTCTAACATTCATAGTTCTTTTCTAAGAGATGTAGTGCTGGTTCCATTGACTGGAAAGAGGTCATTTTGCACAAACTTGAGGTTCCTCCACCCATAAAAACACTGAGAGTTAGACAGTATTCCCTTCAACAGGTAAATCAATTCACAGTGCTTAACAGGGTGCTAGACCCTCTTCCTTCTAACATTAATGATTGTCTAACAAGACCTACAGTATGCCTCCATTCCCTTGAAAGGAGCTATTTAGCAGAACATTGATTTTCCTCCCCCTGAAAACACTGAGAGTTGGCAGTATTCCATTCAACAGGTAACTCAATTCATAGTGCTTAACAAGGTGCTTGACCCTCTTGCTTCTAACACTTATGCATCTCTTACAGGAGAAACAGTGCTTCTTCCTTCCATTGAAACAGGGCTCTTTTGCACAAAGATAATCTTCTTCACACTGTAAATGCCTGAGAGACAGGTAGTATTCCTTTGTAAAGCTCACTCAATTCTCACTTTTAAACAACAGTCGAGACCCTCTTGCTGCTGGAATGAATGCTTTTCATACATCCTAAACTGTTCTGGTTCCATTCAGTTGAAGGCAGCTATTTGGCCCAACGGTGATCTTCCTCACACATGAATAAACTGAGGGGTAGTCAGTATTCCTTTCAACAGGTAACTCATTTCTCATAGGGAGACAAGTGCCAAACTATTCCTGCCTCTCACATACTGCATCCTGCCCTGAGCTACAAGTGAATGTGCATTTCGCCGAAAGTGGGTATTTTTCAAGGAGTGAATGATTCTCCATTGTCAAAGGCTTTCATTTGGCAAGCACTCCTTTCACATGCTATTTCAACTCTCACAGGAAAACAATGTGCTTGCAAGTCCTGCTGCAAACCTTGACCCCTGCTGGCAAGAGACACAGTGCATGTTCCATTCAGTGGAAAGGGTCTATTGGCACAAAGATGGATTTGCTCACACTGTCAAACCCTTGACAGATAGGCAGTGTTCCTTTTGAATGCTAAATCACTTGAAGCTGCTAAACAAAGTGCTTGAGCATCTTTCTTGTAACCTTTGTGGTTCTCCTACAAGACATACAGTAATCCTTCCCTTCATGGAAACAGGCAATTTTGCCCCAAAATCAAGTTCGCCACACTTTCAAACTGTGAGAGGCAGGTGGTCTTAATTTTAAAACTTCACTCTACTCACACTGTTACACAACTTGCTGTGCGCTCTTGCTTCCAACCTAAATAATTTTCTCAGAAGAGCCTCAGAACTTCTTCCATTCTCTTCAAAGGGGTGATGTTGCACAAAGGTGATATACCTCATCCTTGAAAACACTGAGTGGTAGACAGTATTCCTGGAAACAAGTTACTCACGTATCATCCGAAGACAAGCTGCTTCACCCTCCTGCTTGTAACATTCATACTTTTCTTACAACACCCACACAGCTGGGTCCAGTCAGTTGTAAGAGGAGATTTTGCACAAAGTTGAAGGTTCTCACATATAAAAGCACTGAGAGGTATCAATATGTCCTTAAACAGCTAACTCAGTTGAGAATCCTCAACAGAGTGCTAGGCTCTCTTCCTGTTAACAGTAATGTCTCTCTTATAAGACCTACAGTGAAGCTTCCATTCACTCGAAAGGGGCAATTTTGAAAAATCCTGGTAGTCCTCATCCCTGAAAACCCTGAGAGGTAAGTAGTATTCCATTAAACAACTCATTCAATTCACAAAGCTGAAGAATGTGCTTGACCCTCTTCCTTTTAACATTGATGGATATCATACAAGAGCAACAGTGTTTCTCCATTCACTTCACAGAGGCAATTTTGCACAAAGGTGAGGTTCCTGACTCCTGAAAACTCTGAGAAGTAGGCAGTATTCCTTTAAACAGCTAAGTCAATTCACAATGCTAAACAACTTGCTACACCCTGTTGCTTCAAACATTCATGAGTCTCTTACAAGAGCTACCAGGAATCTTCCATTCGCTTGTATGGGATATTTTGCAAAAGTTGGGTTCCTCACCCATGAAAACGCTGAGAGGTAGGCAGTATTCCTTTACCCAGCTAACTCAGTTCACAATGCTGTTCAAGGTGGTAGACCCTTTCCTTTCTAACATTAATGATTCTCTCAGAAGTTCGACAGTGATTCTTCCCATCCCTCTAAGTGCAGTATTTTGCACAAAGGTGGTATTGCTCACCCATGAAAACACTGAGTTGTAGGCATTATTCCTTTAAAGCAGTATATCAATTCGCATTGGAAAACAAGGTGCTTGACCCTCCTGCTTCTAACATTCATACTTCTCTTCCAAGAGTTCTAGTGCTGGTTCCATTGACTTGAAAGAGGCAATTTTGCACAAACTTGAGGTTCCTCCACCCATAAAAACACTGAGAGTTAGACAGTATTCCCTTCAACAGGTAAGTCAATTCACAGTGCTTAACAGGGTGCTAGACCCTCTTGCTTCTAACATTAATGATTGTCTCACAAGACCTACAGTGTGCCTCCATTCCCTTGGAAGGGGCTATTTAGCAGAACATTGATTTTCCTCCACCTGAAAACACTGAGAGTTAGGCAGTATACTATTGAACAGGTAACTCAATTCCTAATGCTTAACAAGGTGCTTGACCGTCTTGCTTCTAACACATGCATCTCTTACTGGAGAAACAGTGCTTCTTCCTTCCATTGAAACAGGGCTATTTTCCACAAAGGTAATCTTCTTCACACTGTAAATGCCTGAGAGACAGGTAGTATTCCTTTGTAAAGCTCACTCAATTCTCACTTTTAAACAACAGTCGAGACCCTCTTGCTGCTGGAATGAATGCTTTTCATACATCCTAAACTGTTCTGGTTCCATTCAGTTGAAGGCAGCTATTTGGCCCAACGGTGATCTTCCTCACACATGAATAAACTGAGGGGTAGTCAGTATTCCTTTCAACAGGTAACTCATTTCTCATAGGGAGACAAGTGGCAAACTATTCCTGCCTCTCACATACTGCATCCTGCCCTGAGCTACAAGTGAATGTGCATTTCGCCGAAAGTGGGTATTTTTCAAGGAGTGAATGATTCTCCATTGTCAAAGGCTTTCATTTGGCAAGCACTCCTTTCACATGCTAATTCAACTCTCACAGGAAAACAATGTGCTTGCAACTCCTGCTGCAAACCTTGACATCTGCTTGCCAGACACACAGTGCATGTTCCATTCAGTGGAAAGGGTCTACTGGCACAAAGATGGATTTGCTCACACTGTCAAACCCTTGACAGATAGGCAGTGTTCCTTTTGAATGCTAAATCACTTGAAGCTGCTAAACAAAGTGCTTGAGCATCTTTCTTGTAACCTTTGTGGTTCTCCTACAAGACATACAGTAATCCTTCCCTTCATGGAAACAGGCAATTTTGCCCCAAAATCAAGTTCCTCACACTTTCAAACTCTCAGAGGCAGGTGGTCTTAATTTTAAAACTTCACTCTACTCACACTGTTACACAACTTGCTGTACGCTCTTGCTTCCAACCTAAATAATTTAATCAGAAGAGCCTCAGAACTTCTTCCATTCTCTTCAAAGGGGTGATGTTGCACAAAGGTGATATACCTCATCCTTGAAAACACTGAGTGGTAGGCAGTATTCCTGGAAAAAAGTTACTCACGTATCATCCGAAGACAAGCTGCTTCACCCTCCTGCTTGTAACATTCATACTTTTCTTACAACACCCACACAGCTGGGTCCAGTCAGTTGTAAGAGGAGATTTTGCACAAAGTTGAAGGTTCTCACATATAAAAGCACTGAGAGGTATCAGTATGTCCTTAAACAGCTAACTCAGTTGAGAATCCTCAACAGAGTGCTAGGCTCTCTTCCTGTTAACAGTAATGTCTGTCTTATAAGACCTACAGTGCAGCTTCTATTCACTCGAATGGGGCAATTTTGAAAAATCCTGGTAGTCCTCATCCCTGAAAACCCTGAGAGGTAGGTAGTATTCCATTAAACAACTCACTCAATTCCCAAAGCTGAAGAAGGTGCTTGACCCTCTTCTTTCTAACATTGATGGATTTCATACAAGAGCAACAGTGTTTCTCCATTCCCTTCACAAAGGCAATTTTGCACAAAGGTGAGGTTCCTGACTCCTGAAAACTCTGAGAAGTAGGCAGTATTCCTTTAAACAGCTAAGTCAATTCACAATGCTAAACAACTTGCTACACCCTGTTGCTTCAAACATTCATGAGTCTCTTACAAGAGCTACCAGGAATCTTCCATTCGCTTGTATGGGATATTTTGCAAAAGTTGGGTTCCTCACCCATGAAAACGCTGAAAAGTAGGCAGTATTCCTTTACCCAGCTAACTCAGTTCACAATGCTGTTCAAGGTGGTAGACCCTTTCCTTTCTAACATTAATGATTCTCTCAGAAGTTCGACAGTGATTCTTCCCATCCCTCTAAGTGCAGTATTTTGCACAAAGGTGATATTGCTCACCCATGAAAACGCTGAATTGTAGGCATTATTCCTTTAAAGCAGTATATCAATTCGCATTGGAAAACAAGATGCTTGACCCTGCTGCTTCTAACATTCATAGTTCTTTTCTAAGAGATGTAGTGCTGGTTCCATTGACTGGAAAGAGGTCATTTTGCACAAACTTGAGGTTCCTCCACCCATAAAAACACTGAGAGTTAGACAGTATTCCCTTCAACAGGTAAATCAATTCACAGTGCTTAACAGGGTGCTAGACCCTCTTCCTTCTAACATTAATGATTGTCTAACAAGACCTACAGTATGCCTCCATTCCCTTGAAAGGAGCTATTTAGCAGAACATTGATTTTCCTCCCCCTGAAAACACTGAGAGTTGGCAGTATTCCATTCAACAGGTAACTCAATTCATAGTGCTTAACAAGGTGCTTGACCCTCTTGCTTCTAACACTTATGCATCTCTTACAGGAGAAACAGTGCTTCTTCCTTCCATTGAAACAGGGCTCTTTTGCACAAAGATAATCTTCTTCACACTGTAAATGCCTGAGAGACAGGTAGTATTCCTTTGTAAAGCACACTCAATTCTCACTTTTAAACAACAGTCGAGACCTTCTTGCTGCTGGAATGAATGCTTTTCATACATCCTAAACTGTTCTGGTTCCATTCAGTTGAAGGCAGCTATTTGGCCCAACGGTGATCTTCCTCACACATGAATAAACTGAGGGGTAGTCAGTATTCCTTTCAACAGGTAACTCATTTCTCATAGGGAGACAGGTGCCAAACTATTCCTGCCTCTCACATACTGCATCCTGCCCTGAGCTACAAGTGAATGTGCATTTCGCCGAAAGTGGGTATTTTTCAAGGAGTGAATGATTCTCCATTGTCAAAGGCTTTCATTTGGCAAGCACTCCTTTCACATGCTATTTCAACTCTCACAGGAAAACAATGTGCTTGCAAGTCCTGCTGCAAACCTTGACCCCTGCTGGCAAGAGACACAGTGCATGTTCCATTCAGTGGAAAGGGTCTATTGGCACAAAGATGGATTTGCTCACACTGTCAAACTCTTGACAAATAGGCAGTGTTCCTTTTGAATGCTAAATCACTTGAAGCTGCTAAACAATGTGCTAGAGCATCTTTCTTGTAATCTTTGTGGTTCTCCTACAAGACATACAGTAATCCTTCCCTTCATGGAAACAGGCAATTTTGCCCCAAAATCAAGTTCGCCACACTTTCAAACTGTGAGAGGCAGGTGGTCTTCCTTTTAAAACTTCACTCTACTCACACTGTTACACAACTTGCTGTGCGCTCTTGCTTCCAACCTAAATAATTTTCTCAGAAGAGCCTCAGAACTTCTTTCATTCTCTTCAAAGGGGTGTTGTTGCACAAATGTGATATACCTCATCCTTGAAAACACTGAGTGGTAGACAGTATTCCTGGAAACAAGTTACTCACGTATCATCCGAAGACAAGCTGCTTCCCCCTCCTGCTTGTAACATTCATACTTTTCTTACAACACCCACACAGCTGGGTCCAGTCAGTTGTAAGAGGAGATTTTGCACAAAGTTGAAGGTTCTCACATATAAAAGCACTGAGAGGTATCAATATGTCCTTAAACAGCTAACTCAGTTGAGAATCCTCAACAGAGTGCTAGGCTCTCTTCCTGTTAACAGTAATGTCTCTCTTATAAGACCTACAGTGCAGCTTCCATTCACTCGAAAGGGGCAATTTTGAAAAATCCTGGTAGTCCTCATCCCTGAAAACCCTGAGAGGTAAGTAGTATTCCATTAAACAACTCATTCAATTCACAAAGCTGAAGAATGTGCTTGACCCTCTTCCTTTTAACATTGATGGATATCATACAAGAGCAACAGTGTTTCTCCATTCACTTCACAGAGGCAATTTTGCACAAAGGTGAGGTTCCTGACTCCTGAAAACTCTGAGAAGTAGGCAGTATTCCTTTAAACAGCTAAGTCAATTCACAATGCTAAACAACTTGCTACACCCTGTTGCTTCAAACATTCATGAGTCTCTTACAAGAGCTACCAGGAATCTTCCATTCGCTTGTATGGGATATTTTGCAAAAGTTGGGTTCCTCACCCATGAAAACGCTGAGAGGTAGGCAGTATTCCTTTACCCAGCTAACTCAGTTCACAATGCTGTTCAAGGTGGTAGACCCTTTCTTTTCTAACATTAATGATTCTCTCAGATGTTCGACAGTGATTCTTCCCATCCCTCTAAGTGCAGTATTTTGCACAAAGGTGGTATTGCTCACCCATGAAAACACTGAGTTGTAGGCATTATTCCTTTAAAGCAGTATATCAATTCGCATTGGAAAACAAGGTGCTTGACCCTCCTGCTTCTAACATTCATACTTCTCTTCCAAGAGTTCTAGTGCTGGTTCCATTGACTTGAAAGAGGCAATTTTGCACAAACTTGAGGTTCCTCCACCCATAAAAACACTGAGAGTTAGACAGTATTCCCTTCAACAGGTAAGTCAATTCACAGTGCTTAACAGGGTGCTAGACCCTCTTGCTTCTAACATTAATGATTGTCTCACAAGACCTACAGTGTGCCTCCATTCCCTTGGAAGGGGCTATTTAGCAGAACATTGATTTTCCTCCACCTGAAAACACTGAGAGTTAGGCAGTATACTATTGAACAGGTAACTCAATTCCTAATGCTTAACAAGGTGCTTGACCGTCTTGCTTCTAACACATGCATCTCTTACTGGAGAAACAGTGCTTCTTCCTTCCATTGAAACAGGGCTATTTTCCACAAAGGTAATCTTCTTCACACTGTAAATGCCTGAGAGACAGGTAGTATTCCTTTGTAAAGCTCACTCAATTCTCACTTTTAAACAACAGTCGAGACCCTCTTGCTGCTGGAATGAATGCTTTTCATACATCCTAAACTGTTCTGGTTCCATTCAGTTGAAGGCAGCTATTTGGCCCAACGGTGATCTTCCTCACACATGAATAAACTGAGGGGTAGTCAGTATTCCTTTCAACAGGTAACTCATTTCTCATAGGGAGACAAGTGGCAAACTATTCCTGCCTCTCACATACTGCATCCTGCCCTGAGCTACAAGTGAATGTGCATTTCGCCGAAAGTGGGTATTTTTCAAGGAGTGAATGATTCTCCATTGTCAAAGGCTTTCATTTGGCAAGCACTCCTTTCACATGCTAATTCAACTCTCACAGGAAAACAATGTGCTTGCAACTCCTGCTGCAAACCTTGACATCTGCTTGCCAGACACACAGTGCATGTTCCATTCAGTGGAAAGGGTCTACTGGCACAAAGATGGATTTGCTCACACTGTCAAACCCTTGACAGATAGGCAGTGTTCCTTTTGAATGCTAAATCACTTGAAGCTGCTAAACAAAGTGCTTGAGCATCTTTCTTGTAACCTTTGTGGTTCTCCTACAAGACATACAGTAATCCTTCCCTTCATGGAAACAGGCAATTTTGCCCCAAAATCAAGTTCCTCACACTTTCAAACTCTCAGAGGCAGGTGGTCTTAATTTTAAAACTTCACTCTACTCACACTGTTACACAACTTGCTGTACGCTCTTGCTTCCAACCTAAATAATTTAATCAGAAGAGCCTCAGAACTTCTTCCATTCTCTTCAAAGGGGTGATGTTGCACAAAGGTGATATACCTCATCCTTGAAAACACTGAGTGGTAGGCAGTATTCCTGGAAAAAAGTTACTCACGTATCATCCGAAGACAAGCTGCTTCACCCTCCTGCTTGTAACATTCATACTTTTCTTACAACACCCACACAGCTGGGTCCAGTCAGTTGTAAGAGGAGATTTTGCACAAAGTTGAAGGTTCTCACATATAAAAGCACTGAGAGGTATCAGTATGTCCTTAAACAGCTAACTCAGTTGAGAATCCTCAACAGAGTGCTAGGCTCTCTTCCTGTTAACAGTAATGTCTGTCTTATAAGACCTACAGTGCAGCTTCTATTCACTCGAATGGGGCAATTTTGAAAAATCCTGGTAGTCCTCATCCCTGAAAACCCTGAGAGGTAGGTAGTATTCCATTAAACAACTCACTCAATTCCCAAAGCTGAAGAAGGTGCTTGACCCTCTTCTTTCTAACATTGATGGATTTCATACAAGAGCAACAGTGTTTCTCCATTCCCTTCACAAAGGCAATTTTGCACAAAGGTGAGGTTCCTGACTCCTGAAAACTCTGAGAAGTAGGCAGTATTCCTTTAAACAGCTAAGTCAATTCACAATGCTAAACAACTTGCTACACCCTGTTGCTTCAAACATTCATGAGTCTCTTACAAGAGCTACCAGGAATCTTCCATTCGCTTGTATGGGATATTTTGCAAAAGTTGGGTTCCTCACCCATGAAAACGCTGAAAAGTAGGCAGTATTCCTTTACCCAGCTAACTCAGTTCACAATGCTGTTCAAGGTGGTAGACCCTTTCCTTTCTAACATTAATGATTCTCTCAGAAGTTCGACAGTGATTCTTCCCATCCCTCTAAGTGCAGTATTTTGCACAAAGGTGATATTGCTCACCCATGAAAACGCTGAATTGTAGGCATTATTCCTTTAAAGCAGTATATCAATTCGCATTGGAAAACAAGATGCTTGACCCTGCTGCTTCTAACATTCATAGTTCTTTTCTAAGAGATGTAGTGCTGGTTCCATTGACTGGAAAGAGGTCATTTTGCACAAACTTGAGGTTCCTCCACCCATAAAAACACTGAGAGTTAGACAGTATTCCCTTCAACAGGTAAATCAATTCACAGTGCTTAACAGGGTGCTAGACCCTCTTCCTTCTAACATTAATGATTGTCTAACAAGACCTACAGTATGCCTCCATTCCCTTGAAAGGAGCTATTTAGCAGAACATTGATTTTCCTCCCCCTGAAAACACTGAGAGTTGGCAGTATTCCATTCAACAGGTAACTCAATTCATAGTGCTTAACAAGGTGCTTGACCCTCTTGCTTCTAACACTTATGCATCTCTTACAGGAGAAACAGTGCTTCTTCCTTCCATTGAAACAGGGCTCTTTTGCACAAAGATAATCTTCTTCACACTGTAAATGCCTGAGAGACAGGTAGTATTCCTTTGTAAAGCTCACTCAATTCTCACTTTTAAACAACAGTCGAGACCCTCTTGCTGCTGGAATGAATGCTTTTCATACATCCTAAACTGTTCTGGTTCCATTCAGTTGAAGGCAGCTATTTGGCCCAACGGTGATCTTCCTCACACATGAATAAACTGAGGGGTAGTCAGTATTCCTTTCAACAGGTAACTCATTTCTCATAGGGAGACAAGTGCCAAACTATTCCTGCCTCTCACATACTGCATCCTGCCCTGAGCTACAAGTGAATGTGCATTTCGCCGAAAGTGGGTATTTTTCAAGGAGTGAATGATTCTCCATTGTCAAAGGCTTTCATTTGGCAAGCACTCCTTTCACATGCTATTTCAACTCTCACAGGAAAACAATGTGCTTGCAAGTCCTGCTGCAAACCTTGACCCCTGCTGGCAAGAGACACAGTGCATGTTCCATTCAGTGGAAAGGGTCTATTGGCACAAAGATGGATTTGCTCACACTGTCAAACCCTTGACAGATAGGCAGTGTTCCTTTTGAATGCTAAATCACTTGAAGCTGCTAAACAAAGTGCTTGAGCATCTTTCTTGTAACCTTTGTGGTTCTCCTACAAGACATACAGTAATCCTTCCCTTCATGGAAACAGGCAATTTTGCCCCAAAATCAAGTTCGCCACACTTTCAAACTGTGAGAGGCAGGTGGTCTTAATTTTAAAACTTCACTCTACTCACACTGTTACACAACTTGCTGTGCGCTCTTGCTTCCAACCTAAATAATTTTCTCAGAAGAGCCTCAGAACTTCTTCCATTCTCTTCAAAGGGGTGATGTTGCACAAAGGTGATATACCTCATCCTTGAAAACACTGAGTGGTAGACAGTATTCCTGGAAACAAGTTACTCACGTATCATCCGAAGACAAGCTGCTTCACCCTCCTGCTTGTAACATTCATACTTTTCTTACAACACCCACACAGCTGGGTCCAGTCAGTTGTAAGAGGAGATTTTGCACAAAGTTGAAGGTTCTCACATATAAAAGCACTGAGAGGTATCAATATGTCCTTAAACAGCTAACTCAGTTGAGAATCCTCAACAGAGTGCTAGGCTCTCTTCCTGTTAACAGTAATGTCTCTCTTATAAGACCTACAGTGAAGCTTCCATTCACTCGAAAGGGGCAATTTTGAAAAATCCTGGTAGTCCTCATCCCTGAAAACCCTGAGAGGTAAGTAGTATTCCATTAAACAACTCATTCAATTCACAAAGCTGAAGAATGTGCTTGACCCTCTTCCTTTTAACATTGATGGATATCATACAAGAGCAACAGTGTTTCTCCATTCACTTCACAGAGGCAATTTTGCACAAAGGTGAGGTTCCTGACTCCTGAAAACTCTGAGAAGTAGGCAGTATTCCTTTAAACAGCTAAGTCAATTCACAATGCTAAACAACTTGCTACACCCTGTTGCTTCAAACATTCATGAGTCTCTTACAAGAGCTACCAGGAATCTTCCATTCGCTTGTATGGGATATTTTGCAAAAGTTGGGTTCCTCACCCATGAAAACGCTGAGAGGTAGGCAGTATTCCTTTACCCAGCTAACTCAGTTCACAATGCTGTTCAAGGTGGTAGACCCTTTCCTTTCTAACATTAATGATTCTCTCAGAAGTTCGACAGTGATTCTTCCCATCCCTCTAAGTGCAGTATTTTGCACAAAGGTGGTATTGCTCACCCATGAAAACACTGAGTTGTAGGCATTATTCCTTTAAAGCAGTATATCAATTCGCATTGGAAAACAAGGTGCTTGACCCTCCTGCTTCTAACATTCATACTTCTCTTCCAAGAGTTCTAGTGCTGGTTCCATTGACTTGAAAGAGGCAATTTTGCACAAACTTGAGGTTCCTCCACCCATAAAAACACTGAGAGTTAGACAGTATTCCCTTCAACAGGTAAGTCAATTCACAGTGCTTAACAGGGTGCTAGACCCTCTTGCTTCTAACATTAATGATTGTCTCACAAGACCTACAGTGTGCCTCCATTCCCTTGGAAGGGGCTATTTAGCAGAACATTGATTTTCCTCCACCTGAAAACACTGAGAGTTAGGCAGTATACTATTGAACAGGTAACTCAATTCCTAATGCTTAACAAGGTGCTTGACCGTCTTGCTTCTAACACATGCATCTCTTACTGGAGAAACAGTGCTTCTTCCTTCCATTGAAACAGGGCTATTTTCCACAAAGGTAATCTTCTTCACACTGTAAATGCCTGAGAGACAGGTAGTATTCCTTTGTAAAGCTCACTCAATTCTCACTTTTAAACAACAGTCGAGACCCTCTTGCTGCTGGAATGAATGCTTTTCATACATCCTAAACTGTTCTGGTTCCATTCAGTTGAAGGCAGCTATTTGGCCCAACGGTGATCTTCCTCACACATGAATAAACTGAGGGGTAGTCAGTATTCCTTTCAACAGGTAACTCATTTCTCATAGGGAGACAAGTGGCAAACTATTCCTGCCTCTCACATACTGCATCCTGCCCTGAGCTACAAGTGAATGTGCATTTCGCCGAAAGTGGGTATTTTTCAAGGAGTGAATGATTCTCCATTGTCAAAGGCTTTCATTTGGCAAGCACTCCTTTCACATGCTAATTCAACTCTCACAGGAAAACAATGTGCTTGCAACTCCTGCTGCAAACCTTGACATCTGCTTGCCAGACACACAGTGCATGTTCCATTCAGTGGAAAGGGTCTACTGGCACAAAGATGGATTTGCTCACACTGTCAAACCCTTGACAGATAGGCAGTGTTCCTTTTGAATGCTAAATCACTTGAAGCTGCTAAACAAAGTGCTTGAGCATCTTTCTTGTAACCTTTGTGGTTCTCCTACAAGACATACAGTAATCCTTCCCTTCATGGAAACAGGCAATTTTGCCCCAAAATCAAGTTCCTCACACTTTCAAACTCTCAGAGGCAGGTGGTCTTAATTTTAAAACTTCACTCTACTCACACTGTTACACAACTTGCTGTACGCTCTTGCTTCCAACCTAAATAATTTAATCAGAAGAGCCTCAGAACTTCTTCCATTCTCTTCAAAGGGGTGATGTTGCACAAAGGTGATATACCTCATCCTTGAAAACACTGAGTGGTAGGCAGTATTCCTGGAAAAAAGTTACTCACGTATCATCCGAAGACAAGCTGCTTCACCCTCCTGCTTGTAACATTCATACTTTTCTTACAACACCCACACAGCTGGGTCCAGTCAGTTGTAAGAGGAGATTTTGCACAAAGTTGAAGGTTCTCACATATAAAAGCACTGAGAGGTATCAGTATGTCCTTAAACAGCTAACTCAGTTGAGAATCCTCAACAGAGTGCTAGGCTCTCTTCCTGTTAACAGTAATGTCTGTCTTATAAGACCTACAGTGCAGCTTCTATTCACTCGAATGGGGCAATTTTGAAAAATCCTGGTAGTCCTCATCCCTGAAAACCCTGAGAGGTAGGTAGTATTCCATTAAACAACTCACTCAATTCCCAAAGCTGAAGAAGGTGCTTGACCCTCTTCTTTCTAACATTGATGGATTTCATACAAGAGCAACAGTGTTTCTCCATTCCCTTCACAAAGGCAATTTTGCACAAAGGTGAGGTTCCTGACTCCTGAAAACTCTGAGAAGTAGGCAGTATTCCTTTAAACAGCTAAGTCAATTCACAATGCTAAACAACTTGCTACACCCTGTTGCTTCAAACATTCATGAGTCTCTTACAAGAGCTACCAGGAATCTTCCATTCGCTTGTATGGGATATTTTGCAAAAGTTGGGTTCCTCACCCATGAAAACGCTGAAAAGTAGGCAGTATTCCTTTACCCAGCTAACTCAGTTCACAATGCTGTTCAAGGTGGTAGACCCTTTCCTTTCTAACATTAATGATTCTCTCAGAAGTTCGACAGTGATTCTTCCCATCCCTCTAAGTGCAGTATTTTGCACAAAGGTGATATTGCTCACCCATGAAAACGCTGAATTGTAGGCATTATTCCTTTAAAGCAGTATATCAATTCGCATTGGAAAACAAGATGCTTGACCCTGCTGCTTCTAACATTCATAGTTCTTTTCTAAGAGATGTAGTGCTGGTTCCATTGACTGGAAAGAGGTCATTTTGCACAAACTTGAGGTTCCTCCACCCATAAAAACACTGAGAGTTAGACAGTATTCCCTTCAACAGGTAAATCAATTCACAGTGCTTAACAGGGTGCTAGACCCTCTTCCTTCTAACATTAATGATTGTCTAACAAGACCTACAGTATGCCTCCATTCCCTTGAAAGGAGCTATTTAGCAGAACATTGATTTTCCTCCCCCTGAAAACACTGAGAGTTGGCAGTATTCCATTCAACAGGTAACTCAATTCATAGTGCTTAACAAGGTGCTTGACCCTCTTGCTTCTAACACTTATGCATCTCTTACAGGAGAAACAGTGCTTCTTCCTTCCATTGAAACAGGGCTCTTTTGCACAAAGATAATCTTCTTCACACTGTAAATGCCTGAGAGACAGGTAGTATTCCTTTGTAAAGCTCACTCAATTCTCACTTTTAAACAACAGTCGAGACCCTCTTGCTGCTGGAATGAATGCTTTTCATACATCCTAAACTGTTCTGGTTCCATTCAGTTGAAGGCAGCTATTTGGCCCAACGGTGATCTTCCTCACACATGAATAAACTGAGGGGTAGTCAGTATTCCTTTCAACAGGTAACTCATTTCTCATAGGGAGACAAGTGCCAAACTATTCCTGCCTCTCACATACTGCATCCTGCCCTGAGCTACAAGTGAATGTGCATTTCGCCGAAAGTGGGTATTTTTCAAGGAGTGAATGATTCTCCATTGTCAAAGGCTTTCATTTGGCAAGCACTCCTTTCACATGCTATTTCAACTCTCACAGGAAAACAATGTGCTTGCAAGTCCTGCTGCAAACCTTGACCCCTGCTGGCAAGAGACACAGTGCATGTTCCATTCAGTGGAAAGGGTCTATTGGCACAAAGATGGATTTGCTCACACTGTCAAACCCTTGACAGATAGGCAGTGTTCCTTTTGAATGCTAAATCACTTGAAGCTGCTAAACAAAGTGCTTGAGCATCTTTCTTGTAACCTTTGTGGTTCTCCTACAAGACATACAGTAATCCTTCCCTTCATGGAAACAGGCAATTTTGCCCCAAAATCAAGTTCGCCACACTTTCAAACTGTGAGAGGCAGGTGGTCTTAATTTTAAAACTTCACTCTACTCACACTGTTACACAACTTGCTGTGCGCTCTTGCTTCCAACCTAAATAATTTTCTCAGAAGAGCCTCAGAACTTCTTTCATTCTCTTCAAAGGGGTGATGTTGCACAAAGGTGATATACCTCATCCTTGAAAACACTGAGTGGTAGACAGTATTCCTGGAAACAAGTTACTCACGTATCATCCGAAGACAAGCTGCTTCACCCTCCTGCTTGTAACATTCATACTTTTCTTACAACACCCACACAGCTGGGTCCAGTCAGTTGTAAGAGGAGATTTTGCACAAAGTTGAAGGTTCTCACATATAAAAGCACTGAGAGGTATCAATATGTCCTTAAACAGCTAACTCAGTTGAGAATCCTCAACAGAGTGCTAGGCTCTCTTCCTGTTAACAGTAATGTCTCTCTTATAAGACCTACAGTGAAGCTTCCATTCACTCGAAAGGGGCAATTTTGAAAAATCCTGGTAGTCCTCATCCCTGAAAACCCTGAGAGGTAAGTAGTATTCCATTAAACAACTCATTCAATTCACAAAGCTGAAGAATGTGCTTGACCCTCTTCCTTTTAACATTGATGGATATCATACAAGAGCAACAGTGTTTCTCCATTCACTTCACAGAGGCAATTTTGCACAAAGGTGAGGTTCCTGACTCCTGAAAACTCTGAGAAGTAGGCAGTATTCCTTTAAACAGCTAAGTCAATTCACAATGCTAAACAACTTGCTACACCCTGTTGCTTCAAACATTCATGAGTCTCTTACAAGAGCTACCAGGAATCTTCCATTCGCTTGTATGGGATATTTTGCAAAAGTTGGGTTCCTCACCCATGAAAACGCTGAGAGGTAGGCATTATTCCTTTACCCAGCTAACTCAGTTCACAATGCTGTTCAAGGTGGTAGACCCTTTCCTTTCTAACATTAATGATTCTCTCAGAAGTTCGACAGTGATTCTTCCCATCCCTCTAAGTGCAGTATTTTGCACAAAGGTGGTATTGCTCACCCATGAAAACACTGAGTTGTAGGCATTATTCCTTTAAAGCAGTATATCAATTCGCATTGGAAAACAAGGTGCTTGACCCTCCTGCTTCTAACATTCATACTTCTCTTCCAAGAGTTCTAGTGCTGGTTCCATTGACTTGAAAGAGGCAATTTTGCACAAACTTGAGGTTCCTCCACCCATAAAAACACTGAGAGTTAGACAGTATTCCCTTCAACAGGTAAGTCAATTCACAGTGCTTAACAGGGTGCTAGACCCTCTTGCTTCTAACATTAATGATTGTCTCACAAGACCTACAGTGTGCCTCCATTCCCTTGGAAGGGGCTATTTAGCAGAACATTGATTTTCCTCCACCTGAAAACACTGAGAGTTAGGCAGTATACTATTGAACAGGTAACTCAATTCCTAATGCTTAACAAGGTGCTTGACCGTCTTGCTTCTAACACATGCATCTCTTACTGGAGAAACAGTGCTTCTTCCTTCCATTGAAACAGGGCTATTTTCCACAAAGGTAATCTTCTTCACACTGTAAATGCCTGAGAGACAGGTAGTATTCCTTTGTAAAGCTCACTCAATTCTCACTTTTAAACAACAGTCGAGACCCTCTTGCTGCTGGAATGAATGCTTTTCATACATCCTAAACTGTTCTGGTTCCATTCAGTTGAAGGCAGCTATTTGGCCCAACGGTGATCTTCCTCACACATGAATAAACTGAGGGGTAGTCAGTATTCCTTTCAACAGGTAACTCATTTCTCATAGGGAGACAAGTGGCAAACTATTCCTGCCTCTCACATACTGCATCCTGCCCTGAGCTACAAGTGAATGTGCATTTCGCCGAAAGTGGGTATTTTTCAAGGAGTGAATGATTCTCCATTGTCAAAGGCTTTCATTTGGCAAGCACTCCTTTCACATGCTAATTCAACTCTCACAGGAAAACAATGTGCTTGCAACTCCTGCTGCAAACCTTGACATCTGCTTGCCAGACACACAGTGCATGTTCCATTCAGTGGAAAGGGTCTACTGGCACAAAGATGGATTTGCTCACACTGTCAAACCCTTGACAGATAGGCAGTGTTCCTTTTGAATGCTAAATCACTTGAAGCTGCTAAACAAAGTGCTTGAGCATCTTTCTTGTAACCTTTGTGGTTCTCCTACAAGACATACAGTAATCCTTCCCTTCATGGAAACAGGCAATTTTGCCCCAAAATCAAGTTCCTCACACTTTCAAACTCTCAGAGGCAGGTGGTCTTAATTTTAAAACTTCACTCTACTCACACTGTTACACAACTTGCTGTACGCTCTTGCTTCCAACCTAAATAATTTAATCAGAAGAGCCTCAGAACTTCTTCCATTCTCTTCAAAGGGGTGATGTTGCACAAAGGTGATATACCTCATCCTTGAAAACACTGAGTGGTAGGCAGTATTCCTGGAAAAAAGTTACTCACGTATCATCCGAAGACAAGCTGCTTCACCCTCCTGCTTGTAACATTCATACTTTTCTTACAACACCCACACAGCTGGGTCCAGTCAGTTGTAAGAGGAGATTTTGCACAAAGTTGAAGGTTCTCACATATAAAAGCACTGAGAGGTATCAGTATGTCCTTAAACAGCTAACTCAGTTGAGAATCCTCAACAGAGTGCTAGGCTCTCTTCCTGTTAACAGTAATGTCTGTCTTATAAGACCTACAGTGCAGCTTCTATTCACTCGAATGGGGCAATTTTGAAAAATCCTGGTAGTCCTCATCCCTGAAAACCCTGAGAGGTAGGTAGTATTCCATTAAACAACTCACTCAATTCCCAAAGCTGAAGAAGGTGCTTGACCCTCTTCTTTCTAACATTGATGGATTTCATACAAGAGCAACAGTGTTTCTCCATTCCCTTCACAAAGGCAATTTTGCACAAAGGTGAGGTTCCTGACTCCTGAAAACTCTGAGAAGTAGGCAGTATTCCTTTAAACAGCTAAGTCAATTCACAATGCTAAACAACTTGCTACACCCTGTTGCTTCAAACATTCATGAGTCTCTTACAAGAGCTACCAGGAATCTTCCATTCGCTTGTATGGGATATTTTGCAAAAGTTGGGTTCCTCACCCATGAAAACGCTGAAAAGTAGGCAGTATTCCTTTACCCAGCTAACTCAGTTCACAATGCTGTTCAAGGTGGTAGACCCTTTCCTTTGTAACATTAATGATTCTCTCAGAAGTTCGACAGTGATTCTTCCCATCCCTCTAAGTGCAGTATTTTGCACAAAGGTGATATTGCTCACCCATGAAAACGCTGAATTGTAGGCATTATTCCTTTAAAGCAGTATATCAATTCGCATTGGAAAACAAGATGCTTGACCCTGCTGCTTCTAACATTCATAGTTCTTTTCTAAGAGATGTAGTGCTGGTTCCATTGACTGGAAAGAGGTCATTTTGCACAAACTTGAGGTTCCTCCACCCATAAAAACACTGAGAGTTAGACAGTATTCCCTTCAACAGGTAAATCAATTCACAGTGCTTAACAGGGTGCTAGACCCTCTTCCTTCTAACATTAATGATTGTCTAACAAGACCTACAGTATGCCTCCATTCCCTTGAAAGGAGCTATTTAGCAGAACATTGATTTTCCTCCCCCTGAAAACACTGAGAGTTGGCAGTATTCCATTCAACAGGTAACTCAATTCATAGTGCTTAACAAGGTGCTTGACCCTCTTGCTTCTAACACTTATGCATCTCTTACAGGAGAAACAGTGCTTCTTCCTTCCATTGAAACAGGGCTCTTTTGCACAAAGATAATCTTCTTCACACTGTAAATGCCTGAGAGACAGGTAGTATTCCTTTGTAAAGCTCACTCAATTCTCACTTTTAAACAACAGTCGAGACCCTCTTGCTGCTGGAATGAATGCTTTTCATACATCCTAAACTGTTCTGGTTCCATTCAGTTGAAGGCAGCTATTTGGCCCAACGGTGATCTTCCTCACACATGAATAAACTGAGGGGTAGTCAGTATTCCTTTCAACAGGTAACTCATTTCTCATAGGGAGACAAGTGCCAAACTATTCCTGCCTCTCACATACTGCATCCTGCCCTGAGCTACAAGTGAATGTGCATTTCGCCGAAAGTGGGTATTTTTCAAGGAGTGAATGATTCTCCATTGTCAAAGGCTTTCATTTGGCAAGCACTCCTTTCACATGCTATTTCAACTCTCACAGGAAAACAATGTGCTTGCAAGTCCTGCTGCAAACCTTGACCCCTGCTGGCAAGAGACACAGTGCATGTTCCATTCAGTGGAAAGGGTCTATTGGCACAAAGATGGATTTGCTCACACTGTCAAACCCTTGACAGATAGGCAGTGTTCCTTTTGAATGCTAAATCACTTGAAGCTGCTAAACAAAGTGCTTGAGCATCTTTCTTGTAACCTTTGTGGTTCTCCTACAAGACATACAGTAATCCTTCCCTTCATGGAAACAGGCAATTTTGCCCCAAAATCAAGTTCGCCACACTTTCAAACTGTGAGAGGCAGGTGGTCTTAATTTTAAAACTTCACTCTACTCACACTGTTACACAACTTGCTGTGCGCTCTTGCTTCCAACCTAAATAATTTTCTCAGAAGAGCCTCAGAACTTCTTCCATTCTCTTCAAAGGGGTGATGTTGCACAAAGGTGATATACCTCATCCTTGAAAACACTGAGTGGTAGACAGTATTCCTGGAAACAAGTTACTCACGTATCATCCGAAGACAAGCTGCTTCACCCTCCTGCTTGTAACATTCATACTTTTCTTACAACACCCACACAGCTGGGTCCAGTCAGTTGTAAGAGGAGATTTTGCACAAAGTTGAAGGTTCTCACATATAAAAGCACTGAGAGGTATCAATATGTCCTTAAACAGCTAACTCAGTTGAGAATCCTCAACAGAGTGCTAGGCTCTCTTCCTGTTAACAGTAATGTCTCTCTTATAAGACCTACAGTGAAGCTTCCATTCACTCGAAAGGGGCAATTTTGAAAAATCCTGGTAGTCCTCATCCCTGAAAACCCTGAGAGGTAAGTAGTATTCCATTAAACAACTCATTCAATTCACAAAGCTGAAGAATGTGCTTGACCCTCTTCCTTTTAACATTGATGGATATCATACAAGAGCAACAGTGTTTCTCCATTCACTTCACAGAGGCAATTTTGCACAAAGGTGAGGTTCCTGACTCCTGAAAACTCTGAGAAGTAGGCAGTATTCCTTTAAACAGCTAAGTCAATTCACAATGCTAAACAACTTGCTACACCCTGTTGCTTCAAACATTCATGAGTCTCTTACAAGAGCTACCAGGAATCTTCCATTCGCTTGTATGGGATATTTTGCAAAAGTTGGGTTCCTCACCCATGAAAACGCTGAGAGGTAGGCAGTATTCCTTTACCCAGCTAACTCAGTTCACAATGCTGTTCAAGGTGGTAGACCCTTTCCTTTCTAACATTAATGATTCTCTCAGAAGTTCGACAGTGATTCTTCCCATCCCTCTAAGTGCAGTATTTTGCACAAAGGTGGTATTGCTCACCCATGAAAACACTGAGTTGTAGGCATTATTCCTTTAAAGCAGTATATCAATTCGCATTGGAAAACAAGGTGCTTGACCCTCCTGCTTCTAACATTCATACTTCTCTTCCAAGAGTTCTAGTGCTGGTTCCATTGACTTGAAAGAGGCAATTTTGCACAAACTTGAGGTTCCTCCACCCATAAAAACACTGAGAGTTAGACAGTATTCCCTTCAACAGGTAAGTCAATTCACAGTGCTTAACAGGGTGCTAGACCCTCTTGCTTCTAACATTAATGATTGTCTCACAAGACCTACAGTGTGCCTCCATTCCCTTGGAAGGGGCTATTTAGCAGAACATTGATTTTCCTCCACCTGAAAACACTGAGAGTTAGGCAGTATACTATTGAACAGGTAACTCAATTCCTAATGCTTAACAAGGTGCTTGACCGTCTTGCTTCTAACACATGCATCTCTTACTGGAGAAACAGTGCTTCTTCCTTCCATTGAAACAGGGCTATTTTCCACAAAGGTAATCTTCTTCACACTGTAAATGCCTGAGAGACAGGTAGTATTCCTTTGTAAAGCTCACTCAATTCTCACTTTTAAACAACAGTCGAGACCCTCTTGCTGCTGGAATGAATGCTTTTCATACATCCTAAACTGTTCTGGTTCCATTCAGTTGAAGGCAGCTATTTGGCCCAACGGTGATCTTCCTCACACATGAATAAACTGAGGGGTAGTCAGTATTCCTTTCAACAGGTAACTCATTTCTCATAGGGAGACAAGTGGCAAACTATTCCTGCCTCTCACATACTGCATCCTGCCCTGAGCTACAAGTGAATGTGCATTTCGCCGAAAGTGGGTATTTTTCAAGGAGTGAATGATTCTCCATTGTCAAAGGCTTTCATTTGGCAAGCACTCCTTTCACATGCTAATTCAACTCTCACAGGAAAACAATGTGCTTGCAACTCCTGCTGCAAACCTTGACATCTGCTTGCCAGACACACAGTGCATGTTCCATTCAGTGGAAAGGGTCTACTGGCACAAAGATGGATTTGCTCACACTGTCAAACCCTTGACAGATAGGCAGTGTTCCTTTTGAATGCTAAATCACTTGAAGCTGCTAAACAAAGTGCTTGAGCATCTTTCTTGTAACCTTTGTGGTTCTCCTACAAGACATACAGTAATCCTTCCCTTCATGGAAACAGGCAATTTTGCCCCAAAATCAAGTTCCTCACACTTTCAAACTCTCAGAGGCAGGTGGTCTTAATTTTAAAACTTCACTCTACTCACACTGTTACACAACTTGCTGTACGCTCTTGCTTCCAACCTAAATAATTTAATCAGAAGAGCCTCAGAACTTCTTCCATTCTCTTCAAAGGGGTGATGTTGCACAAAGGTGATATACCTCATCCTTGAAAACACTGAGTGGTAGGCAGTATTCCTGGAAAAAAGTTACTCACGTATCATCCGAAGACAAGCTGCTTCACCCTCCTGCTTGTAACATTCATACTTTTCTTACAACACCCACACAGCTGGGTCCAGTCAGTTGTAAGAGGAGATTTTGCACAAAGTTGAAGGTTCTCACATATAAAAGCACTGAGAGGTATCAGTATGTCCTTAAACAGCTAACTCAGTTGAGAATCCTCAACAGAGTGCTAGGCTCTCTTCCTGTTAACAGTAATGTCTGTCTTATAAGACCTACAGTGCAGCTTCTATTCACTCGAATGGGGCAATTTTGAAAAATCCTGGTAGTCCTCATCCCTGAAAACCCTGAGAGGTAGGTAGTATTCCATTAAACAACTCACTCAATTCCCAAAGCTGAAGAAGGTGCTTGACCCTCTTCTTTCTAACATTGATGGATTTCATACAAGAGCAACAGTGTTTCTCCATTCCCTTCACAAAGGCAATTTTGCACAAAGGTGAGGTTCCTGACTCCTGAAAACTCTGAGAAGTAGGCAGTATTCCTTTAAACAGCTAAGTCAATTCACAATGCTAAACAACTTGCTACACCCTGTTGCTTCAAACATTCATGAGTCTCTTACAAGAGCTACCAGGAATCTTCCATTCGCTTGTATGGGATATTTTGCAAAAGTTGGGTTCCTCACCCATGAAAACGCTGAAAAGTAGGCAGTATTCCTTTACCCAGCTAACTCAGTTCACAATGCTGTTCAAGGTGGTAGACCCTTTCCTTTCTAACATTAATGATTCTCTCAGAAGTTCGACAGTGATTCTTCCCATCCCTCTAAGTGCAGTATTTTGCACAAAGGTGATATTGCTCACCCATGAAAACGCTGAATTGTAGGCATTATTCCTTTAAAGCAGTATATCAATTCGCATTGGAAAACAAGATGCTTGACCCTGCTGCTTCTAACATTCATAGTTCTTTTCTAAGAGATGTAGTGCTGGTTCCATTGACTGGAAAGAGGTCATTTTGCACAAACTTGAGGTTCCTCCACCCATAAAAACACTGAGAGTTAGACAGTATTCCCTTCAACAGGTAAATCAATTCACAGTGCTTAACAGGGTGCTAGACCCTCTTCCTTCTAACATTAATGATTGTCTAACAAGACCTACAGTATGCCTCCATTCCCTTGAAAGGAGCTATTTAGCAGAACATTGATTTTCCTCCCCCTGAAAACACTGAGAGTTGGCAGTATTCCATTCAACAGGTAACTCAATTCATAGTGCTTAACAAGGTGCTTGACCCTCTTGCTTCTAACACTTATGCATCTCTTACAGGAGAAACAGTGCTTCTTCCTTCCATTGAAACAGGGCTCTTTTGCACAAAGATAATCTTCTTCACACTGTAAATGCCTGAGAGACAGGTAGTATTCCTTTGTAAAGCTCACTCAATTCTCACTTTTAAACAACAGTCGAGACCCTCTTGCTGCTGGAATGAATGCTTTTCATACATCCTAAACTGTTCTGGTTCCATTCAGTTGAAGGCAGCTATTTGGCCCAACGGTGATCTTCCTCACACATGAATAAACTGAGGGGTAGTCAGTATTCCTTTCAACAGGTAACTCATTTCTCATAGGGAGACAAGTGCCAAACTATTCCTGCCTCTCACATACTGCATCCTGCCCTGAGCTACAAGTGAATGTGCATTTCGCCGAAAGTGGGTATTTTTCAAGGAGTGAATGATTCTCCATTGTCAAAGGCTTTCATTTGGCAAGCACTCCTTTCACATGCTATTTCAACTCTCACAGGAAAACAATGTGCTTGCAAGTCCTGCTGCAAACCTTGACCCCTGCTGGCAAGAGACACAGTGCATGTTCCATTCAGTGGAAAGGGTCTATTGGCACAAAGATGGATTTGCTCACACTGTCAAACCCTTGACAGATAGGCAGTGTTCCTTTTGAATGCTAAATCACTTGAAGCTGCTAAACAAAGTGCTTGAGCATCTTTCTTGTAACCTTTGTGGTTCTCCTACAAGACATACAGTAATCCTTCCCTTCATGGAAACAGGCAATTTTGCCCCAAAATCAAGTTCGCCACACTTTCAAACTGTGAGAGGCAGGTGGTCTTAATTTTAAAACTTCACTCTACTCACACTGTTACACAACTTGCTGTGCGCTCTTGCTTCCAACCTAAATAATTTTCTCAGAAGAGCCTCAGAACTTCTTTCATTCTCTTCAAAGGGGTGATGTTGCACAAAGGTGATATACCTCATCCTTGAAAACACTGAGTGGTAGACAGTATTCCTGGAAACAAGTTACTCACGTATCATCCGAAGACAAGCTGCTTCACCCTCCTGCTTGTAACATTCATACTTTTCTTACAACACCCACACAGCTGGGTCCAGTCAGTTGTAAGAGGAGATTTTGCACAAAGTTGAAGGTTCTCACATATAAAAGCACTGAGAGGTATCAATATGTCCTTAAACAGCTAACTCAGTTGAGAATCCTCAACAGAGTGCTAGGCTCTCTTCCTGTTAACAGTAATGTCTCTCTTATAAGACCTACAGTGAAGCTTCCATTCACTCGAAAGGGGCAATTTTGAAAAATCCTGGTAGTCCTCATCCCTGAAAACCCTGAGAGGTAAGTAGTATTCCATTAAACAACTCATTCAATTCACAAAGCTGAAGAATGTGCTTGACCCTCTTCCTTTTAACATTGATGGATATCATACAAGAGCAACAGTGTTTCTCCATTCACTTCACAGAGGCAATTTTGCACAAAGGTGAGGTTCCTGACTCCTGAAAACTCTGAGAAGTAGGCAGTATTCCTTTAAACAGCTAAGTCAATTCACAATGCTAAACAACTTGCTACACCCTGTTGCTTCAAACATTCATGAGTCTCTTACAAGAGCTACCAGGAATCTTCCATTCGCTTGTATGGGATATTTTGCAAAAGTTGGGTTCCTCACCCATGAAAACGCTGAGAGGTAGGCATTATTCCTTTACCCAGCTAACTCAGTTCACAATGCTGTTCAAGGTGGTAGACCCTTTCCTTTCTAACATTAATGATTCTCTCAGAAGTTCGACAGTGATTCTTCCCATCCCTCTAAGTGCAGTATTTTGCACAAAGGTGGTATTGCTCACCCATGAAAACACTGAGTTGTAGGCATTATTCCTTTAAAGCAGTATATCAATTCGCATTGGAAAACAAGGTGCTTGACCCTCCTGCTTCTAACATTCATACTTCTCTTCCAAGAGTTCTAGTGCTGGTTCCATTGACTTGAAAGAGGCAATTTTGCACAAACTTGAGGTTCCTCCACCCATAAAAACACTGAGAGTTAGACAGTATTCCCTTCAACAGGTAAGTCAATTCACAGTGCTTAACAGGGTGCTAGACCCTCTTGCTTCTAACATTAATGATTGTCTCACAAGACCTACAGTGTGCCTCCATTCCCTTGGAAGGGGCTATTTAGCAGAACATTGATTTTCCTCCACCTGAAAACACTGAGAGTTAGGCAGTATACTATTGAACAGGTAACTCAATTCCTAATGCTTAACAAGGTGCTTGACCGTCTTGCTTCTAACACATGCATCTCTTACTGGAGAAACAGTGCTTCTTCCTTCCATTGAAACAGGGCTATTTTCCACAAAGGTAATCTTCTTCACACTGTAAATGCCTGAGAGACAGGTAGTATTCCTTTGTAAAGCTCACTCAATTCTCACTTTTAAACAACAGTCGAGACCCTCTTGCTGCTGGAATGAATGCTTTTCATACATCCTAAACTGTTCTGGTTCCATTCAGTTGAAGGCAGCTATTTGGCCCAACGGTGATCTTCCTCACACATGAATAAACTGAGGGGTAGTCAGTATTCCTTTCAACAGGTAACTCATTTCTCATAGGGAGACAAGTGGCAAACTATTCCTGCCTCTCACATACTGCATCCTGCCCTGAGCTACAAGTGAATGTGCATTTCGCCGAAAGTGGGTATTTTTCAAGGAGTGAATGATTCTCCATTGTCAAAGGCTTTCATTTGGCAAGCACTCCTTTCACATGCTAATTCAACTCTCACAGGAAAACAATGTGCTTGCAACTCCTGCTGCAAACCTTGACATCTGCTTGCCAGACACACAGTGCATGTTCCATTCAGTGGAAAGGGTCTACTGGCACAAAGATGGATTTGCTCACACTGTCAAACCCTTGACAGATAGGCAGTGTTCCTTTTGAATGCTAAATCACTTGAAGCTGCTAAACAAAGTGCTTGAGCATCTTTCTTGTAACCTTTGTGGTTCTCCTACAAGACATACAGTAATCCTTCCCTTCATGGAAACAGGCAATTTTGCCCCAAAATCAAGTTCCTCACACTTTCAAACTCTCAGAGGCAGGTGGTCTTAATTTTAAAACTTCACTCTACTCACACTGTTACACAACTTGCTGTACGCTCTTGCTTCCAACCTAAATAATTTAATCAGAAGAGCCTCAGAACTTCTTCCATTCTCTTCAAAGGGGTGATGTTGCACAAAGGTGATATACCTCATCCTTGAAAACACTGAGTGGTAGGCAGTATTCCTGGAAAAAAGTTACTCACGTATCATCCGAAGACAAGCTGCTTCACCCTCCTGCTTGTAACATTCATACTTTTCTTACAACACCCACACAGCTGGGTCCAGTCAGTTGTAAGAGGAGATTTTGCACAAAGTTGAAGGTTCTCACATATAAAAGCACTGAGAGGTATCAGTATGTCCTTAAACAGCTAACTCAGTTGAGAATCCTCAACAGAGTGCTAGGCTCTCTTCCTGTTAACAGTAATGTCTGTCTTATAAGACCTACAGTGCAGCTTCTATTCACTCGAATGGGGCAATTTTGAAAAATCCTGGTAGTCCTCATCCCTGAAAACCCTGAGAGGTAGGTAGTATTCCATTAAACAACTCACTCAATTCCCAAAGCTGAAGAAGGTGCTTGACCCTCTTCTTTCTAACATTGATGGATTTCATACAAGAGCAACAGTGTTTCTCCATTCCCTTCACAAAGGCAATTTTGCACAAAGGTAAGGTTCCTGACTCCTGAAAACTCTGAGAAGTAGGCAGTATTCCTTTAAACAGCTAAGTCAATTCACAATGCTAAACAACTTGCTACACCCTGTTGCTTCAAACATTCATGAGTCTCTTACAAGAGCTACCAGGAATCTTCCATTCGCTTGTATGGGATATTTTGCAAAAGTTGGGTTCCTCACCCATGAAAACGCTGAAAAGTAGGCAGTATTCCTTTACCCAGCTAACTCAGTTCACAATGCTGTTCAAGGTGGTAGACCCTTTCCTTTCTAACATTAATGATTCTCTCAGAAGTTCGACAGTGATTCTTCCCATCCCTCTAAGTGCAGTATTTTGCACAAAGGTGATATTGCTCACCCATGAAAACGCTGAATTGTAGGCATTATTCCTTTAAAGCAGTATATCAATTCGCATTGGAAAACAAGATGCTTGACCCTGCTGCTTCTAACATTCATAGTTCTTTTCTAAGAGATGTAGTGCTGGTTCCATTGACTGGAAAGAGGTCATTTTGCACAAACTTGAGGTTCCTCCACCCATAAAAACACTGAGAGTTAGACATTATTCCCTTCAACAGGTAAATCAATTCACAGTGCTTAACAGGGTGCTAGACCCTCTTCCTTCTAACATTAATGATTGTCTAACAAGACCTACAGTATGCCTCCATTCCCTTGAAAGGAGCTATTTAGCAGAACATTGATTTTCCTCCCCCTGAAAACACTGAGAGTTGGCAGTATTCCATTCAACAGGTAACTCAATTCATAGTGCTTAACAAGGTGCTTGACCCTCTTGCTTCTAACACTTATGCATCTCTTACAGGAGAAACAGTGCTTCTTCCTTCCATTGAAACAGGGCTCTTTTGCACAAAGATAATCTTCTTCACACTGTAAATGCCTGAGAGACAGGTAGTATTCCTTTGTAAAGCTCACTCAATTCTCACTTTTAAACAACAGTCGAGACCCTCTTGCTGCTGGAATGAATGCTTTTCATACATCCTAAACTGTTCTGGTTCCATTCAGTTGAAGGCAGCTATTTGGCCCAACGGTGATCTTCCTCACACATGAATAAACTGAGGGGTAGTCAGTATTCCTTTCAACAGGTAACTCATTTCTCATAGGGAGACAAGTGGCAAACTATTCCTGCCTCTCACATACTGCATACTGCCCTGAGCTACAAGTGAATGTGCATTTCGCCGAAAGTGGGTATTTTTCAAGGAGTGAATGATTCTCCATTGTCAAAGGCTTTCATTTGGCAAGCACTCCTTTCACATGCTATTTCAACTCTCACAGGAAAACAATGTGCTTGCAAGTCCTGCTGCAAACCTTGACCCCTGCTGGCAAGAGACACAGTGCATGTTCCATTCAGTGGAAAGGGTCTATTGGCACAAAGATGGATTTGCTCACACTGTCAAACTCTTGACAAATAGGCAGTCTTCCTTTTGAATGCTAAATCACTTGAAGCTGCTAAACAAAGTGCTAGAGCATCTTTCTTGTAATCTTTGTGGTTCTCCTACAAGACATACAGTAATCCTTCCCTTCATGGAAACAGGCAATTTTGCCCCAAAATCAAGTTCCTCACACTTTCAAACTGTCAGAGGCTGGTGGTCTTCCTTTTAAAACTTCACTCTACTCACACTGTTACACAACTTGCTGTGCGCTCTTGCTTCCAACCTAAATAATTTTCTCAGAAGAGCCTCAGAACTTCTTTCATTCTCTTCAAAGGGGTGTTGTTGCACAAATGTGATATACCTCATCCTTGAAAACACTGAGTGGTAGACAGTATTCCTGGAAACAAGTTACTCACGTATCATCCGAAGACAAGCTGCTTCCCCCTCCTGCTTGTAACATTCATACTTTTCTTACAACACCCACACAGCTGGGTCCAGTCAGTTGTAAGAGGAGATTTTGCACAAAGTTGAAGGTTCTCACATATAAAAGCACTGAGAGGTATCAATATGTCCTTAAACAGCTAACTCAGTTGAGAATCCTCAACAGAGTGCTAGGCTCTCTTCCTGTTAACAGTAATGTCTCTCTTATAAGACCTACAGTGCAGCTTCCATTCACTCGAAAGGGGCAATTTTGAAAAATCCTGGTAGTCCTCATCCCTGAAAACCCTGAGAGGTAAGTAGTATTCCATTAAACAACTCATTCAATTCACAAAGCTGAAGAATGTGCTTGACCCTCTTCCTTTTAACATTGATGGATATCATACAAGAGCAACAGTGTTTCTCCATTCACTTCACAGAGGCAATTTTGCACAAAGGTGAGGTTCCTGACTCCTGAAAACTCTGAGAAGTAGGCAGTATTCCTTTAAACAGCTAAGTCAATTCACAATGCTAAAGAACTTGCTACACCCTGTTGCTTCAAACATTCATGAGTCTCTTACAAGAGCTACCAGGAATCTTCCATTCGCTTGTATGGGATATTTTGCAAAAGTTGGGTTCCTCACCCATGAAAACGCTGAGAGGTAGGCAGTATTCCTTTACCCAGCTAACTCAGTTCACAATGCTGTTCAAGGTGGTAGACCCTTTCTTTTCTAACATTAATGATTCTCTCAGAAGTTCGACAGTGATTCTTCCCATCCCTCTAAGTGCAGTATTTTGCACAAAGGTGGTATTGCTCACCCATGAAAACGCTGAGTTGTAGGCATTATTCCTTTAAAGCAGTATATCAATTCGCATTGGAAAACAAGGTGCTTGACCCTCCTGCTTCTAACATTCATACTTCTTTTCCAAGAGATGTAGTGCTGGTTCCATTGACTGGAAAGAGGTCATTTTGCACAAACTTGAGGTTCCTCCACCCATAAAAACACTGAGAGTTAGACAGTATTCCCTTCAACAGGTAAGTCAATTCACAGTGCTTAACAGGGTGCTAGACCCTCTTCCTTCTAACATTAATGATTGTCTAACAAGACCTACAGTATGCCTCCATTCCCTTGAAAGGAGCTATTTAGCAGAACATTGATTTTCCTCCCCCTGAAAACACTGAGAGTTGGCAGTATTCCATTCAACAGGTAACTCAATTCATAGTGCTTAACAAGATGCTTGACCCTCTTGCTTCTAACACTTATGCATCTCTTACAGGAGAAACAGTGCTTCTTCCTTCCATTGAAACAGGGCTCTTTTGCACAAAGATAATCTTCTTCACACTGTAAATGCCTGAGAGACAGGTAGTATTCCTTTGTAAAGCTCACTCAATTCTCACTTTTAAACAACAGTCGAGACCCTCTTGCTGCTGGAATGAATGGTTTTCATACATCCTAAACTGTTCTGGTTCCATTCAGTTGAAGGCAGCTATTTGGCCCAACGGTGATCTTCCTCACACATGAATAAACTGAGGGGTAGTCAGTATTCCTTTCAACAGGTAACTCATTTCTCATAGGGAGACAAGTGGCAAACTATTCCTGCCTCTCACATACTGCATCCTGCCCTGAGCTACAAGTGAATGTGCATTTCGCCGAAAGTGGGTATTTTTCAAGGAGTGAATGATTCTCCATTGTCAAAGGCTTTCATTTGGCAAGCACTCCTTTCACATGCTAATTCAACTCTCACAGGAAAACAATGTGCTTGCAAGTCCTGCTGCAAACCTTGACATCTGCTTGCCAGACACACAGTGCATGTTCCATTCAGTGGAAAGGGTCTATTGGCACAAAGATGGATTTGCTCACACTGTCAAACCCTTGACAGATAGGCAGTGTTCCTTTTGAATGCTAAATCACTTGAAGCTGCTAAACAAAGTGCTTGAGCATCTTTCTTGTAACCTTTGTGGTTCTCCTACAAGACATACAGTAATCCTTCCCTTCATGGAAACAGGCAATTTTGCCCCAAAATCAAGTTCGCCACACTTTCAAACTGTGAGAGGCAGGTGGTCTTAATTTTAAAACTTCACTCTACTCACACTGTTACACAACTTGCTGTGCGCTCTTGCTTCCAACCTAAATAATTTTCTCAGAAGAGCCTCAGAACTTCTTTCATTCTCTTCAAAGGGGTGATGTTGCACAAAGGTGATATACCTCATCCTTGAAAACACTGAGTGGTAGACAGTATTCCTGGAAACAAGTTACTCACGTATCATCCGAAGACAAGCTGCTTCACCCTCCTGCTTGTAACATTCATACTTTTCTTACAACACCCACACAGCTGGGTCCAGTCAGTTGTAAGAGGAGATTTTGCACAAAGTTGAAGGTTCTCACAAATAAAAGCACTGAGAGGTATCAATATGTCCTTAAACAGCTAACTCAGTTGAGAATCCTCAACAGAGTGCTAGGCTCTCTTCCTGTTAACAGTAATGTCTCTCTTATAAGACCTACAGTGCAGCTTCCATTCACCCGAATGGGGCAATTTTGAAAAATCCTGGTAGTCCTCATCCCTGAAAACCCTGAGAGGTAGGTAGTATTCCATTAAACAACTCACTCAATTCCCAAAGCTGAAGAAGGTGCTTGACCCTCTTCTTTCTAACATTGATGGATTTCATAGAAGAGCAACAGTGTTTCTCCATTCCCTTCACAAAGGCAATTTTGCACAAAGGTGAGGTTCCTGACTCCTGAAAACTCTGAGAAGTAGGCAGTATTCCTTTAAACAGCTAAGTCAATTCACAATGCTAAACAACTTGCTACACCCTGTTGCTTCAAACATTCATGAGTCTCTTACAAGAGCTACCAGGAATCTTCCATTCGCTTGTATGGGATATTTTGCAAAAGTTGGGTTCCTCACCCATGAAAACGCTGAGAGGTAGGCAGTATTCCTTTACCCAGCTAACTCAGTTCACAATGCTGTTCAAGGTGGTAGACCCTTTCCTTTCTAACATTAATGATTCTCTCAGAAGTTCGACAGTGATTCTTCCCATCCCTCTAAGTGCAGTATTTTGCACAAAGGTGATATTGCTCACCCATGAAAACGCTGAATTGTAGGCATTATTCCTTTAAAGCAGTATATCAATTCGCATTGGAAAACAAGATGCTTGACCCTGCTGCTTCTAACATTCATAGTTCTTTTCTAAGAGATGTAGTGCTGGTTCCATTGACTGGAAAGAGGTCATTTTGCACAAACTTGAGGTTCCTCCACCCATAAAAACACTGAGAGTTAGACAGTATTCCCTTCAACAGGTAAATCAATTCACAGTGCTTAACAGGGTGCTAGACCCTCTTCCTTCTAACATTAATGATTGTCTAACAAGACCTACAGTATGCCTCCATTCCCTTGAAAGGAGCTATTTAGCAGAACATTGATTTTCCTCCCCCTGAAAACACTGAGAGTTGGCAGTATTCCATTCAACAGGTAACTCAATTCATAGTGCTTAACAAGGTGCTTGACCCTCTTGCTTCTAACACTTATGCATCTCTTACAGGAGAAACAGTGCTTCTTCCTTCCATTGAAACAGGGCTCTTTTGCACAAAGATAATCTTCTTCACACTGTAAATGCCTGAGAGACAGGTAGTATTCCTTTGTAAAGCTCACTCAATTCTCACTTTTAAACAACAGTCGAGACCCTCTTGCTGCTGGAATGAATGCTTTTCATACATCCTAAACTGTTCTGGTTCCATTCAGTTGAAGGCAGCTATTTGGCCCAACGGTGATCTTCCTCACACATGAATAAACTGAGGGGTAGTCAGTATTCCTTTCAACAGGTAACTCATTTCTCATAGGGAGACAAGTGCCAAACTATTCCTGCCTCTCACATACTGCATCCTGCCCTGAGCTACAAGTGAATGTGCATTTCGCCGAAAGTGGGTATTTTTCAAGGAGTGAATGATTCTCCATTGTCAAAGGCTTTCATTTGGCAAGCACTCCTTTCACATGCTATTTCAACTCTCACAGGAAAACAATGTGCTTGCAAGTCCTGCTGCAAACCTTGACCCCTGCTGGCAAGAGACACAGTGCATGTTCCATTCAGTGGAAAGGGTCTATTGGCACAAAGATGGATTTGCTCACACTGTCAAACCCTTGACAGATAGGCAGTGTTCCTTTTGAATGCTAAATCACTTGAAGCTGCTAAACAAAGTGCTTGAGCATCTTTCTTGTAACCTTTGTGGTTCTCCTACAAGACATACAGTAATCCTTCCCTTCATGGAAACAGGCAATTTTGCCCCAAAATCAAGTTCGCCACACTTTCAAACTGTGAGAGGCAGGTGGTCTTAATTTTAAAACTTCACTCTACTCACACTGTTACACAACTTGCTGTGCGCTCTTGCTTCCAACCTAAATAATTTTCTCAGAAGAGCCTCAGAACTTCTTTCATTCTCTTCAAAGGGGTGATGTTGCACAAAGGTGATATACCTCATCCTTGAAAACACTGAGTGGTAGACAGTATTCCTGGAAACAAGTTACTCACGTATCATCCGAAGACAAGCTGCTTCACCCTCCTGCTTGTAACATTCATACTTTTCTTACAACACCCACACAGCTGGGTCCAGTCAGTTGTAAGAGGAGATTTTGCACAAAGTTGAAGGTTCTCACATATAAAAGCACTGAGAGGTATCAATATGTCCTTAAACAGCTAACTCAGTTGAGAATCCTCAACAGAGTGCTAGGCTCTCTTCCTGTTAACAGTAATGTCTCTCTTATAAGACCTACAGTGAAGCTTCCATTCACTCGAAAGGGGCAATTTTGAAAAATCCTGGTAGTCCTCATCCCTGAAAACCCTGAGAGGTAAGTAGTATTCCATTAAACAACTCATTCAATTCACAAAGCTGAAGAATGTGCTTGACCCTCTTCCTTTTAACATTGATGGATATCATACAAGAGCAACAGTGTTTCTCCATTCACTTCACAGAGGCAATTTTGCACAAAGGTGAGGTTCCTGACTCCTGAAAACTCTGAGAAGTAGGCAGTATTCCTTTAAACAGCTAAGTCAATTCACAATGCTAAACAACTTGCTACACCCTGTTGCTTCAAACATTCATGAGTCTCTTACAAGAGCTACCAGGAATCTTCCATTCGCTTGTATGGGATATTTTGCAAAAGTTGGGTTCCTCACCCATGAAAACGCTGAGAGGTAGGCATTATTCCTTTACCCAGCTAACTCAGTTCACAATGCTGTTCAAGGTGGTAGACCCTTTCCTTTCTAACATTAATGATTCTCTCAGAAGTTCGACAGTGATTCTTCCCATCCCTCTAAGTGCAGTATTTTGCACAAAGGTGGTATTGCTCACCCATGAAAACACTGAGTTGTAGGCATTATTCCTTTAAAGCAGTATATCAATTCGCATTGGAAAACAAGGTGCTTGACCCTCCTGCTTCTAACATTCATACTTCTCTTCCAAGAGTTCTAGTGCTGGTTCCATTGACTTGAAAGAGGCAATTTTGCACAAACTTGAGGTTCCTCCACCCATAAAAACACTGAGAGTTAGACAGTATTCCCTTCAACAGGTAAGTCAATTCACAGTGCTTAACAGGGTGCTAGACCCTCTTGCTTCTAACATTAATGATTGTCTCACAAGACCTACAGTGTGCCTCCATTCCCTTGGAAGGGGCTATTTAGCAGAACATTGATTTTCCTCCACCTGAAAACACTGAGAGTTAGGCAGTATACTATTGAACAGGTAACTCAATTCCTAATGCTTAACAAGGTGCTTGACCGTCTTGCTTCTAACACATGCATCTCTTACTGGAGAAACAGTGCTTCTTCCTTCCATTGAAACAGGGCTATTTTCCACAAAGGTAATCTTCTTCACACTGTAAATGCCTGAGAGACAGGTAGTATTCCTTTGTAAAGCTCACTCAATTCTCACTTTTAAACAACAGTCGAGACCCTCTTGCTGCTGGAATGAATGCTTTTCATACATCCTAAACTGTTCTGGTTCCATTCAGTTGAAGGCAGCTATTTGGCCCAACGGTGATCTTCCTCACACATGAATAAACTGAGGGGTAGTCAGTATTCCTTTCAACAGGTAACTCATTTCTCATAGGGAGACAAGTGGCAAACTATTCCTGCCTCTCACATACTGCATCCTGCCCTGAGCTACAAGTGAATGTGCATTTCGCCGAAAGTGGGTATTTTTCAAGGAGTGAATGATTCTCCATTGTCAAAGGCTTTCATTTGGCAAGCACTCCTTTCACATGCTAATTCAACTCTCACAGGAAAACAATGTGCTTGCAACTCCTGCTGCAAACCTTGACATCTGCTTGCCAGACACACAGTGCATGTTCCATTCAGTGGAAAGGGTCTACTGGCACAAAGATGGATTTGCTCACACTGTCAAACCCTTGACAGATAGGCAGTGTTCCTTTTGAATGCTAAATCACTTGAAGCTGCTAAACAAAGTGCTTGAGCATCTTTCTTGTAACCTTTGTGGTTCTCCTACAAGACATACAGTAATCCTTCCCTTCATGGAAACAGGCAATTTTGCCCCAAAATCAAGTTCCTCACACTTTCAAACTCTCAGAGGCAGGTGGTCTTAATTTTAAAACTTCACTCTACTCACACTGTTACACAACTTGCTGTACGCTCTTGCTTCCAACCTAAATAATTTAATCAGAAGAGCCTCAGAACTTCTTCCATTCTCTTCAAAGGGGTGATGTTGCACAAAGGTGATATACCTCATCCTTGAAAACACTGAGTGGTAGGCAGTATTCCTGGAAAAAAGTTACTCACGTATCATCCGAAGACAAGCTGCTTCACCCTCCTGCTTGTAACATTCATACTTTTCTTACAACACCCACACAGCTGGGTCCAGTCAGTTGTAAGAGGAGATTTTGCACAAAGTTGAAGGTTCTCACATATAAAAGCACTGAGAGGTATCAGTATGTCCTTAAACAGCTAACTCAGTTGAGAATCCTCAACAGAGTGCTAGGCTCTCTTCCTGTTAACAGTAATGTCTGTCTTATAAGACCTACAGTGCAGCTTCTATTCACTCGAATGGGGCAATTTTGAAAAATCCTGGTAGTCCTCATCCCTGAAAACCCTGAGAGGTAGGTAGTATTCCATTAAACAACTCACTCAATTCCCAAAGCTGAAGAAGGTGCTTGACCCTCTTCTTTCTAACATTGATGGATTTCATACAAGAGCAACAGTGTTTCTCCATTCCCTTCACAAAGGCAATTTTGCACAAAGGTGAGGTTCCTGACTCCTGAAAACTCTGAGAAGTAGGCAGTATTCCTTTAAACAGCTAAGTCAATTCACAATGCTAAACAACTTGCTACACCCTGTTGCTTCAAACATTCATGAGTCTCTTACAAGAGCTACCAGGAATCTTCCATTCGCTTGTATGGGATATTTTGCAAAAGTTGGGTTCCTCACCCATGAAAACGCTGAAAAGTAGGCAGTATTCCTTTACCCAGCTAACTCAGTTCACAATGCTGTTCAAGGTGGTAGACCCTTTCCTTTCTAACATTAATGATTCTCTCAGAAGTTCGACAGTGATTCTTCCCATCCCTCTAAGTGCAGTATTTTGCACAAAGGTGATATTGCTCACCCATGAAAACGCTGAATTGTAGGCATTATTCCTTTAAAGCAGTACATCAATTCGCATTGGAAAACAAGATGCTTGACCCTGCTGCTTCTAACATTCATAGTTCTTTCATAAGAGATGTAGTGCTGGTTCCATTGACTGGAAAGAGGTCATTTTGCACAAACTTGAGGTTCCTCCACCCATAAAAACACTGAGAGTTAGACAGTATTCCCTTCAACAGGTAAATCAATTCACAGTGCTTAACAGGGTGCTAGACCCTCTTCCTTCTAACATTAATGATTGTCTAACAAGACCTACAGTATGCCTCCATTCCCTTGAAAGGAGCTATTTAGCAGAACATTGATTTTCCTCCCCCTGAAAACACTGAGAGTTGGCAGTATTCCATTCAACAGGTAACTCAATTCATAGTGCTTAACAAGGTGCTTGACCCTCTTGCTTCTAACACTTATGCATCTCTTACAGGAGAAACAGTGCTTCTTCCTTCCATTGAAACAGGGCTCTTTTGCACAAAGATAATCTTCTTCACACTGTAAATGCCTGAGAGACAGGTAGTATTCCTTTGTAAAGCTCACTCAATTCTCACTTTTAAACAACAGTCGAGACCCTCTTGCTGCTGGAATGAATGCTTTTCATACATCCTAAACTGTTCTGGTTCCATTCAGTTGAAGGCAGCTATTTGGCCCAACGGTGATCTTCCTCACACATGAATAAACTGAGGGGTAGTCAGTATTCCTTTCAACAGGTAACTCATTTCTCATAGGGAGACAAGTGCCAAACTATTCCTGCCTCTCACATACTGCATCCTGCCCTGAGCTACAAGTGAATGTGCATTTCGCCGAAAGTGGGTATTTTTCAAGGAGTGAATGATTCTCCATTGTCAAAGGCTTTCATTTGGCAAGCACTCCTTTCACATGCTATTTCAACTCTCACAGGAAAACAATGTGCTTGCAAGTCCTGCTGCAAACCTTGACCCCTGCTGGCAAGAGACACAGTGCATGTTCCATTCAGTGGAAAGGGTCTATTGGCACAAAGATGGATTTGCTCACACTGTCAAACCCTTGACAGATAGGCAGTGTTCCTTTTGAATGCTAAATCACTTGAAGCTGCTAAACAAAGTGCTTGAGCATCTTTCTTGTAACCTTTGTGGTTCTCCTACAAGACATACAGTAATCCTTCCCTTCATGGAAACAGGCAATTTTGCCCCAAAATCAAGTTCGCCACACTTTCAAACTGTGAGAGGCAGGTGGTCTTAATTTTAAAACTTCACTCTACTCACACTGTTACACAACTTGCTGTGCGCTCTTGCTTCCAACCTAAATAATTTTCTCAGAAGAGCCTCAGAACTTCTTTCATTCTCTTCAAAGGGGTGATGTTGCACAAAGGTGATATACCTCATCCTTGAAAACACTGAGTGGTAGACAGTATTCCTGGAAACAAGTTACTCACGTATCATCCGAAGACAAGCTGCTTCACCCTCCTGCTTGTAACATTCATACTTTTCTTACAACACCCACACAGCTGGGTCCAGTCAGTTGTAAGAGGAGATTTTGCACAAAGTTGAAGGTTCTCACATATAAAAGCACTGAGAGGTATCAATATGTCCTTAAACAGCTAACTCAGTTGAGAATCCTCAACAGAGTGCTAGGCTCTCTTCCTGTTAACAGTAATGTCTCTCTTATAAGACCTACAGTGCAGCTTCCATTCACTCGAAAGGGGCAATTTTGAAAAATCCTGGTAGTCCTCATCCCTGAAAACCCTGAGAGGTAAGTAGTATTCCATTAAACAACTCCTTCAATTCACAAAGCTGAAGAATGTGCTTGACCCTCTTCCTTTTAACATTGATGGATATCATACAAGAGCAACAGTGTTTCTCCATTCACTTCACAGAGGCAATTTTGCACAAAGGTGAGGTTCCTGACTCCTGAAAACTCTGAGAAGTAGGCAGTATTCCTTTAAACAGCTAAGTCAATTCACAATGCTAAACAACTTGCTACACCCTGTTGCTTCAAACATTCATGAGTCTCTTACAAGAGCTACCAGGAATCTTCCATTCGCTTGTATGGGATATTTTGCAAAAGTTGGGTTCCTCACCCATGAAAACGCTGAGAGGTAGGCAGTATTCCTTTACCCAGCTAACTCAGTTCACAATGCTGTTCAAGGTGGTAGACCCTTTCCTTTCTAACATTAATGATTCTCTCAGAAGTTCGACAGTGATTCTTCCCATCCCTCTAAGTGCAGTATTTTGCACAAAGGTGGTATTGCTCACCCATGAAAACACTGAGTTGTAGGCATTATTCCTTTAAAGCAGTATATCAATTCGCATTGGAAAACAAGGTGCTTGACCCTCCTGCTTCTAACATTCATACTTCTCTTCCAAGAGTTCTAGTGCTGGTTCCATTGACTTGAAAGAGGCAATTTTGCACAAACTTGAGGTTCCTCCACCCATAAAAACACTGAGAGTTAGACAGTATTCCCTTCAACAGGTAAGTCAATTCACAGTGCTTAACAGGGTGCTAGACCCTCTTGCTTCTAACATTAATGATTGTCTCACAAGACCTACAGTGTGCCTCCATTCCCTTGGAAGGGGCTATTTAGCAGAACATTGATTTTCCTCCACCTGAAAACACTGAGAGTTAGGCAGTATACTATTGAACAGGTAACTCAATTCCTAATGCTTAACAAGGTGCTTGACCGTCTTGCTTCTAACACATGCATCTCTTACTGGAGAAACAGTGCTTCTTCCTTCCATTGAAACAGGGCTATTTTCCACAAAGGTAATCTTCTTCACACTGTAAATGCCTGAGAGACAGGTAGTATTCCTTTGTAAAGCTCACTCAATTCTCACTTTTAAACAACAGTCGAGACCCTCTTGCTGCTGGAATGAATGCTTTTCATACATCCTAAACTGTTCTGGTTCCATTCAGTTGAAGGCAGCTATTTGGCCCAACGGTGATCTTCCTCACACATGAATAAACTGAGGGGTAGTCAGTATTCCTTTCAACAGGTAACTCATTTCTCATAGGGAGACAAGTGGCAAACTATTCCTGCCTCTCACATACTGCATCCTGCCCTGAGCTACAAGTGAATGTGCATTTCGCCGAAAGTGGGTATTTTTCAAGGAGTGAATGATTCTCCATTGTCAAAGGCTTTCATTTGGCAAGCACTCCTTTCACATGCTAATTCAACTCTCACAGGAAAACAATGTGCTTGCAACTCCTGCTGCAAACCTTGACATCTGCTTGCCAGACACACAGTGCATGTTCCATTCAGTGGAAAGGGTCTACTGGCACAAAGATGGATTTGCTCACACTGTCAAACCCTTGACAGATAGGCAGTGTTCCTTTTGAATGCTAAATCACTTGAAGCTGCTAAACAAAGTGCTTGAGCATCTTTCTTGTAACCTTTGTGGTTCTCCTACAAGACATACAGTAATCCTTCCCTTCATGGAAACAGGCAATTTTGCCCCAAAATCAAGTTCCTCACACTTTCAAACTCTCAGAGGCAGGTGGTCTTAATTTTAAAACTTCACTCTACTCACACTGTTACACAACTTGCTGTACGCTCTTGCTTCCAACCTAAATAATTTAATCAGAAGAGCCTCAGAACTTCTTCCATTCTCTTCAAAGGGGTGATGTTGCACAAAGGTGATATACCTCATCCTTGAAAACACTGAGTGGTAGGCAGTATTCCTGGAAAAAAGTTACTCACGTATCATCCGAAGACAAGCTGCTTCACCCTCCTGCTTGTAACATTCATACTTTTCTTACAACACCCACACAGCTGGGTCCAGTCAGTTGTAAGAGGAGATTTTGCACAAAGTTGAAGGTTCTCACATATAAAAGCACTGAGAGGTATCAGTATGTCCTTAAACAGCTAACTCAGTTGAGAATCCTCAACAGAGTGCTAGGCTCTCTTCCTGTTAACAGTAATGTCTGTCTTATAAGACCTACAGTGCAGCTTCTATTCACTCGAATGGGGCAATTTTGAAAAATCCTGGTAGTCCTCATCCCTGAAAACCCTGAGAGGTAGGTAGTATTCCATTAAACAACTCACTCAATTCCCAAAGCTGAAGAAGGTGCTTGACCCTCTTCTTTCTAACATTGATGGATTTCATACAAGAGCAACAGTGTTTCTCCATTCCCTTCACAAAGGCAATTTTGCACAAAGGTGAGGTTCCTGACTCCTGAAAACTCTGAGAAGTAGGCAGTATTCCTTTAAACAGCTAAGTCAATTCACAATGCTAAACAACTTGCTACACCCTGTTGCTTCAAACATTCATGAGTCTCTTACAAGAGCTACCAGGAATCTTCCATTCGCTTGTATGGGATATTTTGCAAAAGTTGGGTTCCTCACCCATGAAAACGCTGAAAAGTAGGCAGTATTCCTTTACCCAGCTAACTCAGTTCACAATGCTGTTCAAGGTGGTAGACCCTTTCCTTTCTAACATTAATGATTCTCTCAGAAGTTCGACAGTGATTCTTCCCATCCCTCTAAGTGCAGTATTTTGCACAAAGGTGATATTGCTCACCCATGAAAACGCTGAATTGTAGGCATTATTCCTTTAAAGCAGTATATCAATTCGCATTGGAAAACAAGATGCTTGACCCTGCTGCTTCTAACATTCATAGTTCTTTTCTAAGAGATGTAGTGCTGGTTCCATTGACTGGAAAGAGGTCATTTTGCACAAACTTGAGGTTCCTCCACCCATAAAAACACTGAGAGTTAGACAGTATTCCCTTCAACAGGTAAATCAATTCACAGTGCTTAACAGGGTGCTAGACCCTCTTCCTTCTAACATTAATGATTGTCTAACAAGACCTACAGTATGCCTCCATTCCCTTGAAAGGAGCTATTTAGCAGAACATTGATTTTCCTCCCCCTGAAAACACTGAGAGTTGGCAGTATTCCATTCAACAGGTAACTCAATTCATAGTGCTTAACAAGGTGCTTGACCCTCTTGCTTCTAACACTTATGCATCTCTTACAGGAGAAACAGTGCTTCTTCCTTCCATTGAAACAGGGCTCTTTTGCACAAAGATAATCTTCTTCACACTGTAAATGCCTGAGAGACAGGTAGTATTCCTTTGTAAAGCTCACTCAATTCTCACTTTTAAACAACAGTCGAGACCCTCTTGCTGCTGGAATGAATGCTTTTCATACATCCTAAACTGTTCTGGTTCCATTCAGTTGAAGGCAGCTATTTGGCCCAACGGTGATCTTCCTCACACATGAATAAACTGAGGGGTAGTCAGTATTCCTTTCAACAGGTAACTCATTTCTCATAGGGAGACAGGTGCCAAACTATTCCTGCCTCTCACATACTGCATCCTGCCCTGAGCTACAAGTGAATGTGCATTTCGCCGAAAGTGGGTATTTTTCAAGGAGTGAATGATTCTCCATTGTCAAAGGCTTTCATTTGGCAAGCACTCCTTTCACATGCTATTTCAACTCTCACAGGAAAACAATGTGCTTGCAAGTCCTGCTGCAAACCTTGACCCCTGCTGGCAAGAGACACAGTGCATGTTCCATTCAGTGGAAAGGGTCTATTGGCACAAAGATGGATTTGCTCACACTGTCAAACCCTTGACAGATAGGCAGTGTTCCTTTTGAATGCTAAATCACTTGAAGCTGCTAAACAAAGTGCTTGAGCATCTTTCTTGTAACCTTTGTGGTTCTCCTACAAGACATACAGTAATCCTTCCCTTCATGGAAACAGGCAATTTTGCCCCAAAATCAAGTTCGCCACACTTTCAAACTGTGAGAGGCAGGTGGTCTTAATTTTAAAACTTCACTCCACTCACACTGTTACACAACTTGCTGTGCGCTCTTGCTTCCAACCTAAATAATTTTCTCAGAAGAGCCTCAGAACTTCTTTCATTCTCTTCAAAGGGGTGATGTTGCACAAAGGTGATATACCTCATCCTTGAAAACACTGAGTGGTAGACAGTATTCCTGGAAACAAGTTACTCACGTATCATCCGAAGACAAGCTGCTTCACCCTCCTGCTTGTAACATTCATACTTTTCTTACAACACCCACACAGCTGGGTCCAGTCAGTTGTAAGAGGAGATTTTGCACAAAGTTGAAGGTTCTCACATATAAAAGCACTGAGAGGTATCAATATGTCCTTAAACAGCTAACTCAGTTGAGAATCCTCAACAGAGTGCTAGGCTCTCTTCCTGTTAACAGTAATGTCTCTCTTATAAGACCTACAGTGAAGCTTCCATTCACTCGAAAGGGGCAATTTTGAAAAATCCTGGTAGTCCTCATCCCTGAAAACCCTGAGAGGTAAGTAGTATTCCATTAAACAACTCATTCAATTCACAAAGCTGAAGAATGTGCTTGACCCTCTTCCTTTTAACATTGATGGATATCATACAAGAGCAACAGTGTTTCTCCATTCACTTCACAGAGGCAATTTTGCACAAAGGTGAGGTTCCTGACTCCTGAAAACTCTGAGAAGTAGGCAGTATTCCTTTAAACAGCTAAGTCAATTCACAATGCTAAACAACTTGCTACACCCTGTTGCTTCAAACATTCATGAGTCTCTTACAAGAGCTACCAGGAATCTTCCATTCGCTTGTATGGGATATTTTGCAAAAGTTGGGTTCCTCACCCATGAAAACGCTGAGAGGTAGGCAGTATTCCTTTACCCAGCTAACTCAGTTCACAATGCTGTTCAAGGTGGTAGACCCTTTCCTTTCTAACATTAATGATTCTCTCAGAAGTTCGACAGTGATTCTTCCCATCCCTCTAAGTGCAGTATTTTGCACAAAGGTGGTATTGCTCACCCATGAAAACACTGAGTTGTAGGCATTATTCCTTTAAAGCAGTATATCAATTCGCATTGGAAAACAAGGTGCTTGACCCTCCTGCTTCTAACATTCATACTTCTCTTCCAAGAGTTCTAGTGCTGGTTCCATTGACTTGAAAGAGGCAATTTTGCACAAACTTGAGGTTCCTCCACCCATAAAAACACTGAGAGTTAGACAGTATTCCCTTCAACAGGTAAGTCAATTCACAGTGCTTAACAGGGTGCTAGACCCTCTTGCTTCTAACATTAATGATTGTCTCACAAGACCTACAGTGTGCCTCCATTCCCTTGGAAGGGGCTATTTAGCAGAACATTGATTTTCCTCCACCTGAAAACACTGAGAGTTAGGCAGTATACTATTGAACAGGTAACTCAATTCCTAATGCTTAACAAGGTGCTTGACCGTCTTGCTTCTAACACATGCATCTCTTACTGGAGAAACAGTGCTTCTTCCTTCCATTGAAACAGGGCTATTTTCCACAAAGGTAATCTTCTTCACACTGTAAATGCCTGAGAGACAGGTAGTATTCCTTTGTAAAGCTCACTCAATTCTCACTTTTAAACAACAGTCGAGACCCTCTTGCTGCTGGAATGAATGCTTTTCATACATCCTAAACTGTTCTGGTTCCATTCAGTTGAAGGCAGCTATTTGGCCCAACGGTGATCTTCCTCACACATGAATAAACTGAGGGGTAGTCAGTATTCCTTTCAACAGGTAACTCATTTCTCATAGGGAGACAAGTGGCAAACTATTCCTGCCTCTCACATACTGCATCCTGCCCTGAGCTACAAGTGAATGTGCATTTCGCCGAAAGTGGGTATTTTTCAAGGAGTGAATGATTCTCCATTGTCAAAGGCTTTCATTTGGCAAGCACTCCTTTCACATGCTAATTCAACTCTCACAGGAAAACAATGTGCTTGCAACTCCTGCTGCAAACCTTGACATCTGCTTGCCAGACACACAGTGCATGTTCCATTCAGTGGAAAGGGTCTACTGGCACAAAGATGGATTTGCTCACACTGTCAAACCCTTGACAGATAGGCAGTGTTCCTTTTGAATGCTAAATCACTTGAAGCTGCTAAACAAAGTGCTTGAGCATCTTTCTTGTAACCTTTGTGGTTCTCCTACAAGACATACAGTAATCCTTCCCTTCATTGAAACAGGCAATTTTGCCCCAAAATCAAGTTCGCCACACTTTCAAACTGTGAGAGGCAGGTGGTCTTAATTTTAAAACTTCACTCTACTCACACTGTTACACAACTTGCTGTGCGCTCTTGCTTCCAACCTAAATAATTTTCTCAGAAGAGCCTCAGAACTTCTTTCATTCTCTTCAAAGGGGTGATGTTGCACAAAGGTGATATACCTCATCCTTGAAAACACTGAGTGGTAGACAGTATTCCTGGAAACAAGTTACTCACGTATCATCCGAAGACAAGCTGCTTCACCCTCCTGCTTGTAACATTCATACTTTTCTTACAACACCCACACAGCTGGGTCCAGTCAGTTGTAAGAGGAGATTTTGCACAAAGTTGAAGGTTCTCACATATAAAAGCACTGAGAGGTATCAATATGTCCTTAAACAGCTAACTCAGTTGAGAATCCTCAACAGAGTGCTAGGCTCTCTTCCTGTTAACAGTAATGTCTCTCTTATAAGACCTACAGTGAAGCTTCCATTCACTCGAAAGGGGCAATTTTGAAAAATCCTGGTAGTCCTCATCCCTGAAAACCCTGAGAGGTAAGTAGTATTCCATTAAACAACTCATTCAATTCACAAAGCTGAAGAATGTGCTTGACCCTCTTCCTTTTAACATTGATGGATATCATACAAGAGCAACAGTGTTTCTCCATTCACTTCACAGAGGCAATTTTGCACAAAGGTGAGGTTCCTGACTCCTGAAAACTCTGAGAAGTAGGCAGTATTCCTTTAAACAGCTAAGTCAATTCACAATGCTAAACAACTTGCTACACCCTGTTGCTTCAAACATTCATGAGTCTCTTACAAGAGCTACCAGGAATCTTCCATTCGCTTGTATGGGATATTTTGCAAAAGTTGGGTTCCTCACCCATGAAAACGCTGAGAGGTAGGCAGTATTCCTTTACCCAGCTAACTCAGTTCACAATGCTGTTCAAGGTGGTAGACCCTTTCCTTTCTAACATTAATGATTCTCTCAGAAGTTCGACAGTGATTCTTCCCATCCCTCTAAGTGCAGTATTTTGCACAAAGGTGGTATTGCTCACCCATGAAAACACTGAGTTGTAGGCATTATTCCTTTAAAGCAGTATATCAATTCGCATTGGAAAACAAGGTGCTTGACCCTCCTGCTTCTAACATTCATACTTCTCTTCCAAGAGTTCTAGTGCTGGTTCCATTGACTTGAAAGAGGCAATTTTGCACAAACTTGAGGTTCCTCCACCCATAAAAACACTGAGAGTTAGACAGTATTCCCTTCAACAGGTAAGTCAATTCACAGTGCTTAACAGGGTGCTAGACCCTCTTGCTTCTAACATTAATGATTGTCTCACAAGACCTACAGTGTGCCTCCATTCCCTTGGAAGGGGCTATTTAGCAGAACATTGATTTTCCTCCACCTGAAAACACTGAGAGTTAGGCAGTATACTATTGAACAGGTAACTCAATTCCTAATGCTTAACAAGGTGCTTGACCGTCTTGCTTCTAACACATGCATCTCTTACTGGAGAAACAGTGCTTCTTCCTTCCATTGAAACAGGGCTATTTTCCACAAAGGTAATCTTCTTCACACTGTAAATGCCTGAGAGACAGGTAGTATTCCTTTGTAAAGCTCACTCAATTCTCACTTTTAAACAACAGTCGAGACCCTCTTGCTGCTGGAATGAATGCTTTTCATACATCCTAAACTGTTCTGGTTCCATTCAGTTGAAGGCAGCTATTTGGCCCAACGGTGATCTTCCTCACACATGAATAAACTGAGGGGTAGTCAGTATTCCTTTCAACAGGTAACTCATTTCTCATAGGGAGACAAGTGGCAAACTATTCCTGCCTCTCACATACTGCATCCTGCCCTGAGCTACAAGTGAATGTGCATTTCGCCGAAAGTGGGTATTTTTCAAGGAGTGAATGATTCTCCATTGTCAAAGGCTTTCATTTGGCAAGCACTCCTTTCACATGCTAATTCAACTCTCACAGGAAAACAATGTGCTTGCAACTCCTGCTGCAAACCTTGACATCTGCTTGCCAGACACACAGTGCATGTTCCATTCAGTGGAAAGGGTCTACTGGCACAAAGATGGATTTGCTCACACTGTCAAACCCTTGACAGATAGGCAGTGTTCCTTTTGAATGCTAAATCACTTGAAGCTGCTAAACAAAGTGCTTGAGCATCTTTCTTGTAACCTTTGTGGTTCTCCTACAAGACATACAGTAATCCTTCCCTTCATGGAAACAGGCAATTTTGCCCCAAAATCAAGTTCCTCACACTTTCAAACTGTCAGAGGCAGGTGGTCTTCCTTTTAAAACTTCACTCTACTCACACTGTTACACAACTTGCTGTACGCTCTTGCTTCCAACCTAAATAATTTAATCAGAAGAGCCTCAGAACTTCTTCCATTCTCTTCAAAGGGGTGATGTTGCACAAAGGTGATATACCTCATCCTTGAAAACACTGAGTGGTAGGCAGTATTCCTGGAAAAAAGTTACTCACGTATCATCCGAAGACAAGCTGCTTCACCCTCCTGCTTGTAACATTCATACTTTTCTTACAACACCCACACAGCTGGGTCCAGTCAGTTGTAAGAGGAGATTTTGCACAAAGTTGAAGGTTCTCACATATAAAAGCACTGAGAGGTATCAGTATGTCCTTAAACAGCTAACTCAGTTGAGAATCCTCAACAGAGTGCTAGGCTCTCTTCCTGTTAACAGTAATGTCTGTCTTATAAGACCTACAGTGCAGCTTCTATTCACTCGAATGGGGCAATTTTGAAAAATCCTGGTAGTCCTCATCCCTGAAAACCCTGAGAGGTAGGTAGTATTCCATTAAACAACTCACTCAATTCCCAAAGCTGAAGAAGGTGCTTGACCCTCTTCTTTCTAACATTGATGGATTTCATACAAGAGCAACAGTGTTTCTCCATTCCCTTCACAAAGGCAATTTTGCACAAAGGTGAGGTTCCTGACTCCTGAAAACTCTGAGAAGTAGGCAGTATTCCTTTAAACAGCTAAGTCAATTCACAATGCTAAACAACTTGCTACACCCTGTTGCTTCAAACATTCATGAGTCTCTTACAAGAGCTACCAGGAATCTTCCATTCGCTTGTATGGGATATTTTGCAAAAGTTGGGTTCCTCACCCATGAAAACGCTGAAAAGTAGGCAGTATTCCTTTACCCAGCTAACTCAGTTCACAATGCTGTTCAAGGTGGTAGACCCTTTCCTTTCTAACATTAATGATTCTCTCAGAAGTTCGACAGTGATTCTTCCCATCCCTCTAAGTGCAGTATTTTGCACAAAGGTGATATTGCTCACCCATGAAAACGCTGAATTGTAGGCATTATTCCTTTAAAGCAGTACATCAATTCGCATTGGAAAACAAGATGCTTGACCCTGCTGCTTCTAACATTCATAGTTCTTTCATAAGAGATGTAGTGCTGGTTCCATTGACTGGAAAGAGGTCATTTTGCACAAACTTGAGGTTCCTCCACCCATAAAAACACTGAGAGTTAGACAGTATTCCCTTCAACAGGTAAATCAATTCACAGTGCTTAACAGGGTGCTAGACCCTCTTCCTTCTAACATTAATGATTGTCTAACAAGACCTACAGTATGCCTCCATTCCCTTGAAAGGAGCTATTTAGCAGAACATTGATTTTCCTCCCCCTGAAAACACTGAGAGTTGGCAGTATTCCATTCAACAGGTAACTCAATTCATAGTGCTTAACAAGGTGCTTGACCCTCTTGCTTCTAACACTTATGCATCTCTTACAGGAGAAACAGTGCTTCTTCCTTCCATTGAAACAGGGCTCTTTTGCACAAAGATAATCTTCTTCACACTGTAAATGCCTGAGAGACAGGTAGTATTCCTTTGTAAAGCTCACTCAATTCTCACTTTTAAACAACAGTCGAGACCCTCTTGCTGCTGGAATGAATGCTTTTCATACATCCTAAACTGTTCTGGTTCCATTCAGTTGAAGGCAGCTATTTGGCCCAACGGTGATCTTCCTCACACATGAATAAACTGAGGGGTAGTCAGTATTCCTTTCAACAGGTAACTCATTTCTCATAGGGAGACAAGTGCCAAACTATTCCTGCCTCTCACATACTGCATCCTGCCCTGAGCTACAAGTGAATGTGCATTTCGCCGAAAGTGGGTATTTTTCAAGGAGTGAATGATTCTCCATTGTCAAAGGCTTTCATTTGGCAAGCACTCCTTTCACATGCTATTTCAACTCTCACAGGAAAACAATGTGCTTGCAAGTCCTGCTGCAAACCTTGACCCCTGCTGGCAAGAGACACAGTGCATGTTCCATTCAGTGGAAAGGGTCTATTGGCACAAAGATGGATTTGCTCACACTGTCAAACCCTTGACAGATAGGCAGTGTTCCTTTTGAATGCTAAATCACTTGAAGCTGCTAAACAAAGTGCTTGAGCATCTTTCTTGTAACCTTTGTGGTTCTCCTACAAGACATACAGTAATCCTTCCCTTCATGGAAACAGGCAATTTTGCCCCAAAATCAAGTTCGCCACACTTTCAAACTGTGAGAGGCAGGTGGTCTTAATTTTAAAACTTCACTCTACTCACACTGTTACACAACTTGCTGTGCGCTCTTGCTTCCAACCTAAATAATTTTCTCAGAAGAGCCTCAGAACTTCTTTCATTCTCTTCAAAGGGGTGATGTTGCACAAAGGTGATATACCTCATCCTTGAAAACACTGAGTGGTAGACAGTATTCCTGGAAACAAGTTACTCACGTATCATCCGAAGACAAGCTGCTTCACCCTCCTGCTTGTAACATTCATACTTTTCTTACAACACCCACACAGCTGGGTCCAGTCAGTTGTAAGAGGAGATTTTGCACAAAGTTGAAGGTTCTCACATATAAAAGCACTGAGAGGTATCAATATGTCCTTAAACAGCTAACTCAGTTGAGAATCCTCAACAGAGTGCTAGGCTCTCTTCCTGTTAACAGTAATGTCTCTCTTATAAGACCTACAGTGCAGCTTCCATTCACTCGAAAGGGGCAATTTTGAAAAATCCTGGTAGTCCTCATCCCTGAAAACCCTGAGAGGTAAGTAGTATTCCATTAAACAACTCCTTCAATTCACAAAGCTGAAGAATGTGCTTGACCCTCTTCCTTTTAACATTGATGGATATCATACAAGAGCAACAGTGTTTCTCCATTCACTTCACAGAGGCAATTTTGCACAAAGGTGAGGTTCCTGACTCCTGAAAACTCTGAGAAGTAGGCAGTATTCCTTTAAACAGCTAAGTCAATTCACAATGCTAAACAACTTGCTACACCCTGTTGCTTCAAACATTCATGAGTCTCTTACAAGAGCTACCAGGAATCTTCCATTCGCTTGTATGGGATATTTTGCAAAAGTTGGGTTCCTCACCCATGAAAACGCTGAGAGGTAGGCAGTATTCCTTTACCCAGCTAACTCAGTTCACAATGCTGTTCAAGGTGGTAGACCCTTTCCTTTCTAACATTAATGATTCTCTCAGAAGTTCGACAGTGATTCTTCCCATCCCTCTAAGTGCAGTATTTTGCACAAAGGTGGTATTGCTCACCCATGAAAACACTGAGTTGTAGGCATTATTCCTTTAAAGCAGTATATCAATTCGCATTGGAAAACAAGGTGCTTGACCCTCCTGCTTCTAACATTCATACTTCTCTTCCAAGAGTTCTAGTGCTGGTTCCATTGACTTGAAAGAGGCAATTTTGCACAAACTTGAGGTTCCTCCACCCATAAAAACACTGAGAGTTAGACAGTATTCCCTTCAACAGGTAAGTCAATTCACAGTGCTTAACAGGGTGCTAGACCCTCTTGCTTCTAACATTAATGATTGTCTCACAAGACCTACAGTGTGCCTCCATTCCCTTGGAAGGGGCTATTTAGCAGAACATTGATTTTCCTCCACCTGAAAACACTGAGAGTTAGGCAGTATACTATTGAACAGGTAACTCAATTCCTAATGCTTAACAAGGTGCTTGACCGTCTTGCTTCTAACACATGCATCTCTTACTGGAGAAACAGTGCTTCTTCCTTCCATTGAAACAGGGCTATTTTCCACAAAGGTAATCTTCTTCACACTGTAAATGCCTGAGAGACAGGTAGTATTCCTTTGTAAAGCTCACTCAATTCTCACTTTTAAACAACAGTCGAGACCCTCTTGCTGCTGGAATGAATGCTTTTCATACATCCTAAACTGTTCTGGTTCCATTCAGTTGAAGGCAGCTATTTGGCCCAACGGTGATCTTCCTCACACATGAATAAACTGAGGGGTAGTCAGTATTCCTTTCAACAGGTAACTCATTTCTCATAGGGAGACAAGTGGCAAACTATTCCTGCCTCTCACATACTGCATCCTGCCCTGAGCTACAAGTGAATGTGCATTTCGCCGAAAGTGGGTATTTTTCAAGGAGTGAATGATTCTCCATTGTCAAAGGCTTTCATTTGGCAAGCACTCCTTTCACATGCTAATTCAACTCTCACAGGAAAACAATGTGCTTGCAACTCCTGCTGCAAACCTTGACATCTGCTTGCCAGACACACAGTGCATGTTCCATTCAGTGGAAAGGGTCTACTGGCACAAAGATGGATTTGCTCACACTGTCAAACCCTTGACAGATAGGCAGTGTTCCTTTTGAATGCTAAATCACTTGAAGCTGCTAAACAAAGTGCTTGAGCATCTTTCTTGTAACCTTTGTGGTTCTCCTACAAGACATACAGTAATCCTTCCCTTCATGGAAACAGGCAATTTTGCCCCAAAATCAAGTTCCTCACACTTTCAAACTCTCAGAGGCAGGTGGTCTTAATTTTAAAACTTCACTCTACTCACACTGTTACACAACTTGCTGTACGCTCTTGCTTCCAACCTAAATAATTTAATCAGAAGAGCCTCAGAACTTCTTCCATTCTCTTCAAAGGGGTGATGTTGCACAAAGGTGATATACCTCATCCTTGAAAACACTGAGTGGTAGGCAGTATTCCTGGAAAAAAGTTACTCACGTATCATCCGAAGACAAGCTGCTTCACCCTCCTGCTTGTAACATTCATACTTTTCTTACAACACCCACACAGCTGGGTCCAGTCAGTTGTAAGAGGAGATTTTGCACAAAGTTGAAGGTTCTCACATATAAAAGCACTGAGAGGTATCAGTATGTCCTTAAACAGCTAACTCAGTTGAGAATCCTCAACAGAGTGCTAGGCTCTCTTCCTGTTAACAGTAATGTCTGTCTTATAAGACCTACAGTGCAGCTTCTATTCACTCGAATGGGGCAATTTTGAAAAATCCTGGTAGTCCTCATCCCTGAAAACCCTGAGAGGTAGGTAGTATTCCATTAAACAACTCACTCAATTCCCAAAGCTGAAGAAGGTGCTTGACCCTCTTCTTTCTAACATTGATGGATTTCATACAAGAGCAACAGTGTTTCTCCATTCCCTTCACAAAGGCAATTTTGCACAAAGGTGAGGTTCCTGACTCCTGAAAACTCTGAGAAGTAGGCAGTATTCCTTTAAACAGCTAAGTCAATTCACAATGCTAAACAACTTGCTACACCCTGTTGCTTCAAACATTCATGAGTCTCTTACAAGAGCTACCAGGAATCTTCCATTCGCTTGTATGGGATATTTTGCAAAAGTTGGGTTCCTCACCCATGAAAACGCTGAAAAGTAGGCAGTATTCCTTTACCCAGCTAACTCAGTTCACAATGCTGTTCAAGGTGGTAGACCCTTTCCTTTCTAACATTAATGATTCTCTCAGAAGTTCGACAGTGATTCTTCCCATCCCTCTAAGTGCAGTATTTTGCACAAAGGTGATATTGCTCACCCATGAAAACGCTGAATTGTAGGCATTATTCCTTTAAAGCAGTATATCAATTCGCATTGGAAAACAAGATGCTTGACCCTGCTGCTTCTAACATTCATAGTTCTTTTCTAAGAGATGTAGTGCTGGTTCCATTGACTGGAAAGAGGTCATTTTGCACAAACTTGAGGTTCCTCCACCCATAAAAACACTGAGAGTTAGACAGTATTCCCTTCAACAGGTAAATCAATTCACAGTGCTTAACAGGGTGCTAGACCCTCTTCCTTCTAACATTAATGATTGTCTAACAAGACCTACAGTATGCCTCCATTCCCTTGAAAGGAGCTATTTAGCAGAACATTGATTTTCCTCCCCCTGAAAACACTGAGAGTTGGCAGTATTCCATTCAACAGGTAACTCAATTCATAGTGCTTAACAAGGTGCTTGACCCTCTTGCTTCTAACACTTATGCATCTCTTACAGGAGAAACAGTGCTTCTTCCTTCCATTGAAACAGGGCTCTTTTGCACAAAGATAATCTTCTTCACACTGTAAATGCCTGAGAGACAGGTAGTATTCCTTTGTAAAGCACACTCAATTCTCACTTTTAAACAACAGTCGAGACCCTCTTGCTGCTGGAATGAATGCTTTTCATACATCCTAAACTGTTCTGGTTCCATTCAGTTGAAGGCAGCTATTTGGCCCAACGGTGATCTTCCTCACACATGAATAAACTGAGGGGTAGTCAGTATTCCTTTCAACAGGTAACTCATTTCTCATAGGGAGACAGGTGCCAAACTATTCCTGCCTCTCACATACTGCATCCTGCCCTGAGCTACAAGTGAATGTGCATTTCGCCGAAAGTGGGTATTTTTCAAGGAGTGAATGATTCTCCATTGTCAAAGGCTTTCATTTGGCAAGCACTCCTTTCACATGCTATTTCAACTCTCACAGGAAAACAATGTGCTTGCAAGTCCTGCTGCAAACCTTGACCCCTGCTGGCAAGAGACACAGTGCATGTTCCATTCAGTGGAAAGGGTCTATTGGCACAAAGATGGATTTGCTCACACTGTCAAACTCTTGACAAATAGGCAGTGTTCCTTTTGAATGCTAAATCACTTGAAGCTGCTAAACAATGTGCTAGAGCATCTTTCTTGTAATCTTTGTGGTTCTCCTACAAGACATACAGTAATCCTTCCCTTCATGGAAACAGGCAATTTTGCCCCAAAATCAAGTTCGCCACACTTTCAAACTGTGAGAGGCAGGTGGTCTTCCTTTTAAAACTTCACTCTACTCACACTGTTACACAACTTGCTGTGCGCTCTTGCTTCCAACCTAAATAATTTTCTCAGAAGAGCCTCAGAACTTCTTTCATTCTCTTCAAAGGGGTGTAGTTGCACAAATGTGATATACCTCATCCTTGAAAACACTGAGTGGTAGACAGTATTCCTGGAAACAAGTTACTCACGTATCATCCGAAGACAAGCTGCTTCCCCCTCCTGCTTGTAACATTCATACTTTTCTTACAACACCCACACAGCTGGGTCCAGTCAGTTGTAAGAGGAGATTTTGCACAAAGTTGAAGGTTCTCACATATAAAAGCACTGAGAGGTATCAATATGTCCTTAAACAGCTAACTCAGTTGAGAATCCTCAACAGAGTGCTAGGCTCTCTTCCTGTTAACAGTAATGTCTCTCTTATAAGACCTACAGTGCAGCTTCCATTCACTCGAAAGGGGCAATTTTGAAAAATCCTGGTAGTCCTCATCCCTGAAAACCCTGAGAGGTAAGTAGTATTCCATTAAACAACTCATTCAATTCACAAAGCTGAAGAATGTGCTTGACCCTCTTCCTTTTAACATTGATGGATATCATACAAGAGCAACAGTGTTTCTCCATTCACTTCACAGAGGCAATTTTGCACAAAGGTGAGGTTCCTGACTCCTGAAAACTCTGAGAAGTAGGCAGTATTCCTTTAAACAGCTAAGTCAATTCACAATGCTAAACAACTTGCTACACCCTGTTGCTTCAAACATTCATGAGTCTCTTACAAGAGCTACCAGGAATCTTCCATTCGCTTGTATGGGATATTTTGCAAAAGTTGGGTTCCTCACCCATGAAAACGCTGAGAGGTAGGCAGTATTCCTTTACCCAGCTAACTCAGTTCACAATGCTGTTCAAGGTGGTAGACCCTTTCTTTTCTAACATTAATGATTCTCTCAGATGTTCGACAGTGATTCTTCCCATCCCTCTAAGTGCAGTATTTTGCACAAAGGTGGTATTGCTCACCCATGAAAACACTGAGTTGTAGGCATTATTCCTTTAAAGCAGTATATCAATTCGCATTGGAAAACAAGGTGCTTGACCCTCCTGCTTCTAACATTCATACTTCTCTTCCAAGAGTTCTAGTGCTGGTTCCATTGACTTGAAAGAGGCAATTTTGCACAAACTTGAGGTTCCTCCACCCATAAAAACACTGAGAGTTAGACAGTATTCCCTTCAACAGGTAAGTCAATTCACAGTGCTTAACAGGGTGCTAGACCCTCTTGCTTCTAACATTAATGATTGTCTCACAAGACCTACAGTGTGCCTCCATTCCCTTGGAAGGGGCTATTTAGCAGAACATTGATTTTCCTCCACCTGAAAACACTGAGAGTTAGGCAGTATACTATTGAACAGGTAACTCAATTCCTAATGCTTAACAAGGTGCTTGACCGTCTTGCTTCTAACACATGCATCTCTTACAGGAGAAACAGTGCTTCTTCCTTCCATTGAAACAGGGCTCTTTTGCACAAAGATAATCTTCTTCACACTGTAAATGCCTGAGAGACAGGTAGTATTCCTTTGTAAAGCTCACTCAATTCTCACTTTTAAACAACAGTCGAGACCCTCTTGCTGCTGGAATGAATGCTTTTCATACATCCTAAACTGTTCTGGTTCCATTCAGTTGAAGGCAGCTATTTGGCCCAACGGTGATCTTCCTCACACATGAATAAACTGAGGGGTAGTCAGTATTCCTTTCAACAGGTAACTCATTTCTCATAGGGAGACAAGTGCCAAACTATTCCTGCCTCTCACATACTGCATCCTGCCCTGAGCTACAAGTGAATGTGCATTTCGCCGAAAGTGGGTATTTTTCAAGGAGTGAATGATTCTCCATTGTCAAAGGCTTTCATTTGGCAAGCACTCCTTTCACATGCTATTTCAACTCTCACAGGAAAACAATGTGCTTGCAAGTCCTGCTGCAAACCTTGACCCCTGCTGGCAAGAGACACAGTGCATGTTCCATTCAGTGGAAAGGGTCTATTGGCACAAAGATGGATTTGCTCACACTGTCAAACCCTTGACAGATAGGCAGTGTTCCTTTTGAATGCTAAATCACTTGAAGCTGCTAAACAAAGTGCTTGAGCATCTTTCTTGTAACCTTTGTGGTTCTCCTACAAGACATACAGTAATCCTTCCCTTCATGGAAACAGGCAATTTTGCCCCAAAATCAAGTTCGCCACACTTTCAAACTGTGAGAGGCAGGTGGTCTTAATTTTAAAACTTCACTCTACTCACACTGTTACACAACTTGCTGTGCGCTCTTGCTTCCAACCTAAATAATTTTCTCAGAAGAGCCTCAGAACTTCTTTCATTCTCTTCAAAGGGGTGATGTTGCACAAAGGTGATATACCTCATCCTTGAAAACACTGAGTGGTAGACAGTATTCCTGGAAACAAGTTACTCACGTATCATCCGAAGACAAGCTGCTTCACCCTCCTGCTTGTAACATTCATACTTTTCTTACAACACCCACACAGCTGGGTCCAGTCAGTTGTAAGAGGAGATTTTGCACAAAGTTGAAGGTTCTCACATATAAAAGCACTGAGAGGTATCAATATGTCCTTAAACAGCTAACTCAGTTGAGAATCCTCAACAGAGTGCTAGGCTCTCTTCCTGTTAACAGTAATGTCTCTCTTATAAGACCTACAGTGAAGCTTCCATTCACTCGAAAGGGGCAATTTTGAAAAATCCTGGTAGTCCTCATCCCTGAAAACCCTGAGAGGTAAGTAGTATTCCATTAAACAACTCATTCAATTCACAAAGCTGAAGAATGTGCTTGACCCTCTTCCTTTTAACATTGATGGATATCATACAAGAGCAACAGTGTTTCTCCATTCACTTCACAGAGGCAATTTTGCACAAAGGTGAGGTTCCTGACTCCTGAAAACTCTGAGAAGTAGGCAGTATTCCTTTAAACAGCTAAGTCAATTCACAATGCTAAACAACTTGCTACACCCTGTTGCTTCAAACATTCATGAGTCTCTTACAAGAGCTACCAGGAATCTTCCATTCGCTTGTATGGGATATTTTGCAAAAGTTGGGTTCCTCACCCATGAAAACGCTGAGAGGTAGGCAGTATTCCTTTACCCAGCTAACTCAGTTCACAATGCTGTTCAAGGTGGTAGACCCTTTCCTTTCTAACATTAATGATTCTCTCAGAAGTTCGACAGTGATTCTTCCCATCCCTCTAAGTGCAGTATTTTGCACAAAGGTGGTATTGCTCACCCATGAAAACACTGAGTTGTAGGCATTATTCCTTTAAAGCAGTATATCAATTCGCATTGGAAAACAAGGTGCTTGACCCTCCTGCTTCTAACATTCATACTTCTCTTCCAAGAGTTCTAGTGCTGGTTCCATTGACTTGAAAGAGGCAATTTTGCACAAACTTGAGGTTCCTCCACCCATAAAAACACTGAGAGTTAGACAGTATTCCCTTCAACAGGTAAGTCAATTCACAGTGCTTAACAGGGTGCTAGACCCTCTTGCTTCTAACATTAATGATTGTCTCACAAGACCTACAGTGTGCCTCCATTCCCTTGGAAGGGGCTATTTAGCAGAACATTGATTTTCCTCCACCTGAAAACACTGAGAGTTAGGCAGTATACTATTGAACAGGTAACTCAATTCCTAATGCTTAACAAGGTGCTTGACCGTCTTGCTTCTAACACATGCATCTCTTACTGGAGAAACAGTGCTTCTTCCTTCCATTGAAACAGGGCTATTTTCCACAAAGGTAATCTTCTTCACACTGTAAATGCCTGAGAGACAGGTAGTATTCCTTTGTAAAGCTCACTCAATTCTCACTTTTAAACAACAGTCGAGACCCTCTTGCTGCTGGAATGAATGCTTTTCATACATCCTAAACTGTTCTGGTTCCATTCAGTTGAAGGCAGCTATTTGGCCCAACGGTGATCTTCCTCACACATGAATAAACTGAGGGGTAGTCAGTATTCCTTTCAACAGGTAACTCATTTCTCATAGGGAGACAAGTGGCAAACTATTCCTGCCTCTCACATACTGCATCCTGCCCTGAGCTACAAGTGAATGTGCATTTCGCCGAAAGTGGGTATTTTTCAAGGAGTGAATGATTCTCCATTGTCAAAGGCTTTCATTTGGCAAGCACTCCTTTCACATGCTAATTCAACTCTCACAGGAAAACAATGTGCTTGCAACTCCTGCTGCAAACCTTGACATCTGCTTGCCAGACACACAGTGCATGTTCCATTCAGTGGAAAGGGTCTACTGGCACAAAGATGGATTTGCTCACACTGTCAAACCCTTGACAGATAGGCAGTGTTCCTTTTGAATGCTAAATCACTTGAAGCTGCTAAACAAAGTGCTTGAGCATCTTTCTTGTAACCTTTGTGGTTCTCCTACAAGACATACAGTAATCCTTCCCTTCATGGAAACAGGCAATTTTGCCCCAAAATCAAGTTCCTCACACTTTCAAACTCTCAGAGGCAGGTGGTCTTAATTTTAAAACTTCACTCTACTCACACTGTTACACAACTTGCTGTACGCTCTTGCTTCCAACCTAAATAATTTAATCAGAAGAGCCTCAGAACTTCTTCCATTCTCTTCAAAGGGGTGATGTTGCACAAAGGTGATATACCTCATCCTTGAAAACACTGAGTGGTAGGCAGTATTCCTGGAAAAAAGTTACTCACGTATCATCCGAAGACAAGCTGCTTCACCCTCCTGCTTGTAACATTCATACTTTTCTTACAACACCCACACAGCTGGGTCCAGTCAGTTGTAAGAGGAGATTTTGCACAAAGTTGAAGGTTCTCACATATAAAAGCACTGAGAGGTATCAGTATGTCCTTAAACAGCTAACTCAGTTGAGAATCCTCAACAGAGTGCTAGGCTCTCTTCCTGTTAACAGTAATGTCTGTCTTATAAGACCTACAGTGCAGCTTCTATTCACTCGAATGGGGCAATTTTGAAAAATCCTGGTAGTCCTCATCCCTGAAAACCCTGAGAGGTAGGTAGTATTCCATTAAACAACTCACTCAATTCCCAAAGCTGAAGAAGGTGCTTGACCCTCTTCTTTCTAACATTGATGGATTTCATACAAGAGCAACAGTGTTTCTCCATTCCCTTCACAAAGGCAATTTTGCACAAAGGTGAGGTTCCTGACTCCTGAAAACTCTGAGAAGTAGGCAGTATTCCTTTAAACAGCTAAGTCAATTCACAATGCTAAACAACTTGCTACACCCTGTTGCTTCAAACATTCATGAGTCTCTTACAAGAGCTACCAGGAATCTTCCATTCGCTTGTATGGGATATTTTGCAAAAGTTGGGTTCCTCACCCATGAAAACGCTGAAAAGTAGGCAGTATTCCTTTACCCAGCTAACTCAGTTCACAATGCTGTTCAAGGTGGTAGACCCTTTCCTTTCTAACATTAATGATTCTCTCAGAAGTTCGACAGTGATTCTTCCCATCCCTCTAAGTGCAGTATTTTGCACAAAGGTGATATTGCTCACCCATGAAAACGCTGAATTGTAGGCATTATTCCTTTAAAGCAGTACATCAATTCGCATTGGAAAACAAGATGCTTGACCCTGCTGCTTCTAACATTCATAGTTCTTTCATAAGAGATGTAGTGCTGGTTCCATTGACTGGAAAGAGGTCATTTTGCACAAACTTGAGGTTCCTCCACCCATAAAAACACTGAGAGTTAGACAGTATTCCCTTCAACAGGTAAATCAATTCACAGTGCTTAACAGGGTGCTAGACCCTCTTCCTTCTAACATTAATGATTGTCTAACAAGACCTACAGTATGCCTCCATTCCCTTGAAAGGAGCTATTTAGCAGAACATTGATTTTCCTCCCCCTGAAAACACTGAGAGTTGGCAGTATTCCATTCAACAGGTAACTCAATTCATAGTGCTTAACAAGGTGCTTGACCCTCTTGCTTCTAACACTTATGCATCTCTTACAGGAGAAACAGTGCTTCTTCCTTCCATTGAAACAGGGCTCTTTTGCACAAAGATAATCTTCTTCACACTGTAAATGCCTGAGAGACAGGTAGTATTCCTTTGTAAAGCTCACTCAATTCTCACTTTTAAACAACAGTCGAGACCCTCTTGCTGCTGGAATGAATGCTTTTCATACATCCTAAACTGTTCTGGTTCCATTCAGTTGAAGGCAGCTATTTGGCCCAACGGTGATCTTCCTCACACATGAATAAACTGAGGGGTAGTCAGTATTCCTTTCAACAGGTAACTCATTTCTCATAGGGAGACAAGTGCCAAACTATTCCTGCCTCTCACATACTGCATCCTGCCCTGAGCTACAAGTGAATGTGCATTTCGCCGAAAGTGGGTATTTTTCAAGGAGTGAATGATTCTCCATTGTCAAAGGCTTTCATTTGGCAAGCACTCCTTTCACATGCTATTTCAACTCTCACAGGAAAACAATGTGCTTGCAAGTCCTGCTGCAAACCTTGACCCCTGCTGGCAAGAGACACAGTGCATGTTCCATTCAGTGGAAAGGGTCTATTGGCACAAAGATGGATTTGCTCACACTGTCAAACCCTTGACAGATAGGCAGTGTTCCTTTTGAATGCTAAATCACTTGAAGCTGCTAAACAAAGTGCTTGAGCATCTTTCTTGTAACCTTTGTGGTTCTCCTACAAGACATACAGTAATCCTTCCCTTCATGGAAACAGGCAATTTTGCCCCAAAATCAAGTTCGCCACACTTTCAAACTGTGAGAGGCAGGTGGTCTTAATTTTAAAACTTCACTCTACTCACACTGTTACACAACTTGCTGTGCGCTCTTGCTTCCAACCTAAATAATTTTCTCAGAAGAGCCTCAGAACTTCTTTCATTCTCTTCAAAGGGGTGATGTTGCACAAAGGTGATATACCTCATCCTTGAAAACACTGAGTGGTAGACAGTATTCCTGGAAACAAGTTACTCACGTATCATCCGAAGACAAGCTGCTTCACCCTCCTGCTTGTAACATTCATACTTTTCTTACAACACCCACACAGCTGGGTCCAGTCAGTTGTAAGAGGAGATTTTGCACAAAGTTGAAGGTTCTCACATATAAAAGCACTGAGAGGTATCAATATGTCCTTAAACAGCTAACTCAGTTGAGAATCCTCAACAGAGTGCTAGGCTCTCTTCCTGTTAACAGTAATGTCTCTCTTATAAGACCTACAGTGCAGCTTCCATTCACTCGAAAGGGGCAATTTTGAAAAATCCTGGTAGTCCTCATCCCTGAAAACCCTGAGAGGTAAGTAGTATTCCATTAAACAACTCCTTCAATTCACAAAGCTGAAGAATGTGCTTGACCCTCTTCCTTTTAACATTGATGGATATCATACAAGAGCAACAGTGTTTCTCCATTCACTTCACAGAGGCAATTTTGCACAAAGGTGAGGTTCCTGACTCCTGAAAACTCTGAGAAGTAGGCAGTATTCCTTTAAACAGCTAAGTCAATTCACAATGCTAAACAACTTGCTACACCCTGTTGCTTCAAACATTCATGAGTCTCTTACAAGAGCTACCAGGAATCTTCCATTCGCTTGTATGGGATATTTTGCAAAAGTTGGGTTCCTCACCCATGAAAACGCTGAGAGGTAGGCAGTATTCCTTTACCCAGCTAACTCAGTTCACAATGCTGTTCAAGGTGGTAGACCCTTTCCTTTCTAACATTAATGATTCTCTCAGAAGTTCGACAGTGATTCTTCCCATCCCTCTAAGTGCAGTATTTTGCACAAAGGTGGTATTGCTCACCCATGAAAACACTGAGTTGTAGGCATTATTCCTTTAAAGCAGTATATCAATTCGCATTGGAAAACAAGGTGCTTGACCCTCCTGCTTCTAATATTCATACTTCTCTTCCAAGAGTTCTAGTGCTGGTTCCATTGACTTGAAAGAGGCAATTTTGCACAAACTTGAGGTTCCTCCACCCATAAAAACACTGAGAGTTAGACAGTATTCCCTTCAACAGGTAAGTCAATTCACAGTGCTTAACAGGGTGCTAGACCCTCTTGCTTCTAACATTAATGATTGTCTCACAAGACCTACAGTGTGCCTCCATTCCCTTGGAAGGGGCTATTTAGCAGAACATTGATTTTCCTCCACCTGAAAACACTGAGAGTTAGGCAGTATACTATTGAACAGGTAACTCAATTCCTAATGCTTAACAAGGTGCTTGACCGTCTTGCTTCTAACACATGCATCTCTTACTGGAGAAACAGTGCTTCTTCCTTCCATTGAAACAGGGCTATTTTCCACAAAGGTAATCTTCTTCACACTGTAAATGCCTGAGAGACAGGTAGTATTCCTTTGTAAAGCTCACTCAATTCTCACTTTTAAACAACAGTCGAGACCCTCTTGCTGCTGGAATGAATGCTTTTCATACATCCTAAACTGTTCTGGTTCCATTCAGTTGAAGGCAGCTATTTGGCCCAACGGTGATCTTCCTCACACATGAATAAACTGAGGGGTAGTCAGTATTCCTTTCAACAGGTAACTCATTTCTCATAGGGAGACAAGTGGCAAACTATTCCTGCCTCTCACATACTGCATCCTGCCCTGAGCTACAAGTGAATGTGCATTTCGCCGAAAGTGGGTATTTTTCAAGGAGTGAATGATTCTCCATTGTCAAAGGCTTTCATTTGGCAAGCACTCCTTTCACATGCTAATTCAACTCTCACAGGAAAACAATGTGCTTGCAACTCCTGCTGCAAACCTTGACATCTGCTTGCCAGACACACAGTGCATGTTCCATTCAGTGGAAAGGGTCTACTGGCACAAAGATGGATTTGCTCACACTGTCAAACCCTTGACAGATAGGCAGTGTTCCTTTTGAATGCTAAATCACTTGAAGCTGCTAAACAAAGTGCTTGAGCATCTTTCTTGTAACCTTTGTGGTTCTCCTACAAGACATACAGTAATCCTTCCCTTCATGGAAACAGGCAATTTTGCCCCAAAATCAAGTTCCTCACACTTTCAAACTCTCAGAGGCAGGTGGTCTTAATTTTAAAACTTCACTCTACTCACACTGTTACACAACTTGCTGTACGCTCTTGCTTCCAACCTAAATAATTTAATCAGAAGAGCCTCAGAACTTCTTCCATTCTCTTCAAAGGGGTGATGTTGCACAAAGGTGATATACCTCATCCTTGAAAACACTGAGTGGTAGGCAGTATTCCTGGAAAAAAGTTACTCACGTATCATCCGAAGACAAGCTGCTTCACCCTCCTGCTTGTAACATTCATACTTTTCTTACAACACCCACACAGCTGGGTCCAGTCAGTTGTAAGAGGAGATTTTGCACAAAGTTGAAGGTTCTCACATATAAAAGCACTGAGAGGTATCAGTATGTCCTTAAACAGCTAACTCAGTTGAGAATCCTCAACAGAGTGCTAGGCTCTCTTCCTGTTAACAGTAATGTCTGTCTTATAAGACCTACAGTGCAGCTTCTATTCACTCGAATGGGGCAATTTTGAAAAATCCTGGTAGTCCTCATCCCTGAAAACCCTGAGAGGTAGGTAGTATTCCATTAAACAACTCACTCAATTCCCAAAGCTGAAGAAGGTGCTTGACCCTCTTCTTTCTAACATTGATGGATTTCATACAAGAGCAACAGTGTTTCTCCATTCCCTTCACAAAGGCAATTTTGCACAAAGGTGAGGTTCCTGACTCCTGAAAACTCTGAGAAGTAGGCAGTATTCCTTTAAACAGCTAAGTCAATTCACAATGCTAAACAACTTGCTACACCCTGTTGCTTCAAACATTCATGAGTCTCTTACAAGAGCTACCAGGAATCTTCCATTCGCTTGTATGGGATATTTTGCAAAAGTTGGGTTCCTCACCCATGAAAACGCTGAAAAGTAGGCAGTATTCCTTTACCCAGCTAACTCAGTTCACAATGCTGTTCAAGGTGGTAGACCCTTTCCTTTCTAACATTAATGATTCTCTCAGAAGTTCGACAGTGATTCTTCCCATCCCTCTAAGTGCAGTATTTTGCACAAAGGTGATATTGCTCACCCATGAAAACGCTGAATTGTAGGCATTATTCCTTTAAAGCAGTATATCAATTCGCATTGGAAAACAAGATGCTTGACCCTGCTGCTTCTAACATTCATAGTTCTTTTCTAAGAGATGTAGTGCTGGTTCCATTGACTGGAAAGAGGTCATTTTGCACAAACTTGAGGTTCCTCCACCCATAAAAACACTGAGAGTTAGACAGTATTCCCTTCAACAGGTAAATCAATTCACAGTGCTTAACAGGGTGCTAGACCCTCTTCCTTCTAACATTAATGATTGTCTAACAAGACCTACAGTATGCCTCCATTCCCTTGAAAGGAGCTATTTAGCAGAACATTGATTTTCCTCCCCCTGAAAACACTGAGAGTTGGCAGTATTCCATTCAACAGGTAACTCAATTCATAGTGCTTAACAAGGTGCTTGACCCTCTTGCTTCTAACACTTATGCATCTCTTACAGGAGAAACAGTGCTTCTTCCTTCCATTGAAACAGGGCTCTTTTGCACAAAGATAATCTTCTTCACACTGTAAATGCCTGAGAGACAGGTAGTATTCCTTTGTAAAGCACACTCAATTCTCACTTTTAAACAACAGTCGAGACCCTCTTGCTGCTGGAATGAATGCTTTTCATACATCCTAAACTGTTCTGGTTCCATTCAGTTGAAGGCAGCTATTTGGCCCAACGGTGATCTTCCTCACACATGAATAAACTGAGGGGTAGTCAGTATTCCTTTCAACAGGTAACTCATTTCTCATAGGGAGACAGGTGCCAAACTATTCCTGCCTCTCACATACTGCATCCTGCCCTGAGCTACAAGTGAATGTGCATTTCGCCGAAAGTGGGTATTTTTCAAGGAGTGAATGATTCTCCATTGTCAAAGGCTTTCATTTGGCAAGCACTCCTTTCACATGCTATTTCAACTCTCACAGGAAAACAATGTGCTTGCAAGTCCTGCTGCAAACCTTGACCCCTGCTGGCAAGAGACACAGTGCATGTTCCATTCAGTGGAAAGGGTCTATTGGCACAAAGATGGATTTGCTCACACTGTCAAACTCTTGACAAATAGGCAGTGTTCCTTTTGAATGCTAAATCACTTGAAGCTGCTAAACAATGTGCTAGAGCATCTTTCTTGTAATCTTTGTGGTTCTCCTACAAGACATACAGTAATCCTTCCCTTCATGGAAACAGGCAATTTTGCCCCAAAATCAAGTTCGCCACACTTTCAAACTGTGAGAGGCAGGTGGTCTTCCTTTTAAAACTTCACTCTACTCACACTGTTACACAACTTGCTGTGCGCTCTTGCTTCCAACCTAAATAATTTTCTCAGAAGAGCCTCAGAACTTCTTTCATTCTCTTCAAAGGGGTGTTGTTGCACAAATGTGATATACCTCATCCTTGAAAACACTGAGTGGTAGACAGTATTCCTGGAAACAAGTTACTCACGTATCATCCGAAGACAAGCTGCTTCACCCTCCTGCTTGTAACATTCATACTTTTCTTACAACACCCACACAGCTGGGTCCAGTCAGTTGTAAGAGGAGATTTTGCACAAAGTTGAAGGTTCTCACATATAAAAGCACTGAGAGGTATCAATATGTCCTTAAACAGCTAACTCAGTTGAGAATCCTCAACAGAGTGCTAGGCTCTCTTCCTGTTAACAGTAATGTCTCTCTTATAAGACCTACAGTGCAGCTTCCATTCACTCGAAAGGGGCAATTTTGAAAAATCCTGGTAGTCCTCATCCCTGAAAACCCTGAGAGGTAAGTAGTATTCCATTAAACAACTCATTCAATTCACAAAGCTGAAGAATGTGCTTGACCCTCTTCCTTTTAACATTGATGGATATCATACAAGAGCAACAGTGTTTCTCCATTCACTTCACAGAGGCAATTTTGCACAAAGGTGAGGTTCCTGACTCCTGAAAACTCTGAGAAGTAGGCAGTATTCCTTTAAACAGCTAAGTCAATTCACAATGCTAAACAACTTGCTACACCCTGTTGCTTCAAACATTCATGAGTCTCTTACAAGAGCTACCAGGAATCTTCCATTCGCTTGTATGGGATATTTTGCAAAAGTTGGGTTCCTCACCCATGAAAACGCTGAGAGGTAGGCAGTATTCCTTTACCCAGCTAACTCAGTTCACAATGCTGTTCAAGGTGGTAGACCCTTTCTTTTCTAACATTAATGATTCTCTCAGATGTTCGACAGTGATTCTTCCCATCCCTCTAAGTGCAGTATTTTGCACAAAGGTGGTATTGCTCACCCATGAAAACACTGAGTTGTAGGCATTATTCCTTTAAAGCAGTATATCAATTCGCATTGGAAAACAAGGTGCTTGACCCTCCTGCTTCTAACATTCATACTTCTCTTCCAAGAGTTCTAGTGCTGGTTCCATTGACTTGAAAGAGGCAATTTTGCACAAACTTGAGGTTCCTCCACCCATAAAAACACTGAGAGTTAGACAGTATTCCCTTCAACAGGTAAGTCAATTCACAGTGCTTAACAGGGTGCTAGACCCTCTTGCTTCTAACATTAATGATTGTCTCACAAGACCTACAGTGTGCCTCCATTCCCTTGGAAGGGGCTATTTAGCAGAACATTGATTTTCCTCCACCTGAAAACACTGAGAGTTAGGCAGTATACTATTGAACAGGTAACTCAATTCCTAATGCTTAACAAGGTGCTTGACCGTCTTGCTTCTAACACATGCATCTCTTACTGGAGAAACAGTGCTTCTTCCTTCCATTGAAACAGGGCTATTTTCCACAAAGGTAATCTTCTTCACACTGTAAATGCCTGAGAGACAGGTAGTATTCCTTTGTAAAGCTCACTCAATTCTCACTTTTAAACAACAGTCGAGACCCTCTTGCTGCTGGAATGAATGCTTTTCATACATCCTAAACTGTTCTGGTTCCATTCAGTTGAAGGCAGCTATTTGGCCCAACGGTGATCTTCCTCACACATGAATAAACTGAGGGGTAGTCAGTATTCCTTTCAACAGGTAACTCATTTCTCATAGGGAGACAAGTGGCAAACTATTCCTGCCTCTCACATACTGCATCCTGCCCTGAGCTACAAGTGAATGTGCATTTCGCCGAAAGTGGGTATTTTTCAAGGAGTGAATGATTCTCCATTGTCAAAGGCTTTCATTTGGCAAGCACTCCTTTCACATGCTAATTCAACTCTCACAGGAAAACAATGTGCTTGCAACTCCTGCTGCAAACCTTGACATCTGCTTGCCAGACACACAGTGCATGTTCCATTCAGTGGAAAGGGTCTACTGGCACAAAGATGGATTTGCTCACACTGTCAAACCCTTGACAGATAGGCAGTGTTCCTTTTGAATGCTAAATCACTTGAAGCTGCTAAACAAAGTGCTTGAGCATCTTTCTTGTAACCTTTGTGGTTCTCCTACAAGACATACAGTAATCCTTCCCTTCATGGAAACAGGCAATTTTGCCCCAAAATCAAGTTCCTCACACTTTCAAACTCTCAGAGGCAGGTGGTCTTAATTTTAAAACTTCACTCTACTCACACTGTTACACAACTTGCTGTACGCTCTTGCTTCCAACCTAAATAATTTAATCAGAAGAGCCTCAGAACTTCTTCCATTCTCTTCAAAGGGGTGATGTTGCACAAAGGTGATATACCTCATCCTTGAAAACACTGAGTGGTAGGCAGTATTCCTGGAAAAAAGTTACTCACGTATCATCCGAAGACAAGCTGCTTCACCCTCCTGCTTGTAACATTCATACTTTTCTTACAACACCCACACAGCTGGGTCCAGTCAGTTGTAAGAGGAGATTTTGCACAAAGTTGAAGGTTCTCACATATAAAAGCACTGAGAGGTATCAGTATGTCCTTAAACAGCTAACTCAGTTGAGAATCCTCAACAGAGTGCTAGGCTCTCTTCCTGTTAACAGTAATGTCTGTCTTATAAGACCTACAGTGCAGCTTCTATTCACTCGAATGGGGCAATTTTGAAAAATCCTGGTAGTCCTCATCCCTGAAAACCCTGAGAGGTAGGTAGTATTCCATTAAACAACTCACTCAATTCCCAAAGCTGAAGAAGGTGCTTGACCCTCTTCTTTCTAACATTGATGGATTTCATACAAGAGCAACAGTGTTTCTCCATTCCCTTCACAAAGGCAATTTTGCACAAAGGTGAGGTTCCTGACTCCTGAAAACTCTGAGAAGTAGGCAGTATTCCTTTAAACAGCTAAGTCAATTCACAATGCTAAACAACTTGCTACACCCTGTTGCTTCAAACATTCATGAGTCTCTTACAAGAGCTACCAGGAATCTTCCATTCGCTTGTATGGGATATTTTGCAAAAGTTGGGTTCCTCACCCATGAAAACGCTGAAAAGTAGGCAGTATTCCTTTACCCAGCTAACTCAGTTCACAATGCTGTTCAAGGTGGTAGACCCTTTCCTTTCTAACATTAATGATTCTCTCAGAAGTTCGACAGTGATTCTTCCCATCCCTCTAAGTGCAGTATTTTGCACAAAGGTGATATTGCTCACCCATGAAAACGCTGAATTGTAGGCATTATTCCTTTAAAGCAGTATATCAATTCGCATTGGAAAACAAGATGCTTGACCCTGCTGCTTCTAACATTCATAGTTCTTTTCTAAGAGATGTAGTGCTGGTTCCATTGACTGGAAAGAGGTCATTTTGCACAAACTTGAGGTTCCTCCACCCATAAAAACACTGAGAGTTAGACAGTATTCCCTTCAACAGGTAAATCAATTCACAGTGCTTAACAGGGTGCTAGACCCTCTTCCTTCTAACATTAATGATTGTCTAACAAGACCTACAGTATGCCTCCATTCCCTTGAAAGGAGCTATTTTGCAGAACATTGATTTTCCTCCCCCTGAAAACACTGAGAGTTGGCAGTATTCCATTCAACAGGTAACTCAATTCATAGTGCTTAACAAGGTGCTTGACCCTCTTGCTTCTAACACTTATGCATCTCTTACAGGAGAAACAGTGCTTCTTCCTTCCATTGAAACAGGGCTCTTTTGCACAAAGATAATCTTCTTCACACTGTAAATGCCTGAGAGACAGGTAGTATTCCTTTGTAAAGCTCACTCAATTCTCACTTTTAAACAACAGTCGAGACCCTCTTGCTGCTGGAATGAATGCTTTTCATACATCCTAAACTGTTCTGGTTCCATTCAGTTGAAGGCAGCTATTTGGCCCAACGGTGATCTTCCTCACACATGAATAAACTGAGGGGTAGTCAGTATTCCTTTCAACAGGTAACTCATTTCTCATAGGGGGACAAGTGCCAAACTATTCCTGCCTCTCACATACTGCATCGTGCCCTGAGCTACAAGTGAATGTGCATTTCGCCGAAAGTGGGTATTTTTCAAGGAGTGAATGATTCTCCATTGTCAAAGGCTTTCATTTGGCAAGCACTCCTTTCACATGCTATTTCAACTCTCACAGGAAAACAATGTGCTTGCAAGTCCTGCTGCAAACCTTGACCCCTGCTGGCAAGAGACACAGTGCATGTTCCATTCAGTGGAAAGGGTCTATTGGCACAAAGATGGATTTGCTCACACTGTCAAACCCTTGACAGATAGGCAGTGTTCCTTTTGAATGCTAAATCACTTGAAGCTGCTAAACAAAGTGCTTGAGCATCTTTCTTGTAACCTTTGTGGTTCTCCTACAAGACATACAGTAATCCTTCCCTTCATGGAAACAGGCAATTTTGCCCCAAAATCAAGTTCGCCACACTTTCAAACTGTGAGAGGCAGGTGGTCTTAATTTTAAAACTTCACTCTACTCACACTGTTACACAACTTGCTGTGCGCTCTTGCTTCCAACCTAAATAATTTTCTCAGAAGAGCCTCAGAACTTCTTTCATTCTCTTCAAAGGGGTGATGTTGCACAAAGGTGATATACCTCATCCTTGAAAACACTGAGTGGTAGACAGTATTCCTGGAAACAAGTTACTCACGTATCATCCGAAGACAAGCTGCTTCACCCTCCTGCTTGTAACATTCATACTTTTCTTACAACACCCACACAGCTGGGTCCAGTCAGTTGTAAGAGGAGATTTTGCACAAAGTTGAAGGTTCTCACATATAAAAGCACTGAGAGGTATCAATATGTCCTTAAACAGCTAACTCAGTTGAGAATCCTCAACAGAGTGCTAGGCTCTCTTCCTGTTAACAGTAATGTCTCTCTTATAAGACCTACAGTGAAGCTTCCATTCACTCGAAAGGGGCAATTTTGAAAAATCCTGGTAGTCCTCATCCCTGAAAACCCTGAGAGGTAAGTAGTATTCCATTAAACAACTCATTCAATTCACAAAGCTGAAGAATGTGCTTGACCCTCTTCCTTTTAACATTGATGGATATCATACAAGAGCAACAGTGTTTCTCCATTCACTTCACAGAGGCAATTTTGCACAAAGGTGAGGTTCCTGACTCCTGAAAACTCTGAGAAGTAGGCAGTATTCCTTTAAACAGCTAAGTCAATTCACAATGCTAAACAACTTGCTACACCCTGTTGCTTCAAACATTCATGAGTCTCTTACAAGAGCTACCAGGAATCTTCCATTCGCTTGTATGGGATATTTTGCAAAAGTTGGGTTCCTCACCCATGAAAACGCTGAGAGGTAGGCATTATTCCTTTACCCAGCTAACTCAGTTCACAATGCTGTTCAAGGTGGTAGACCCTTTCCTTTCTAACATTAATGATTCTCTCAGAAGTTCGACAGTGATTCTTCCCATCCCTCTAAGTGCAGTATTTTGCACAAAGGTGGTATTGCTCACCCATGAAAACACTGAGTTGTAGGCATTATTCCTTTAAAGCAGTATATCAATTCGCATTGGAAAACAAGGTGCTTGACCCTCCTGCTTCTAACATTCATACTTCTCTTCCAAGAGTTCTAGTGCTGGTTCCATTGACTTGAAAGAGGCAATTTTGCACAAACTTGAGGTTCCTCCACCCATAAAAACACTGAGAGTTAGACAGTATTCCCTTCAACAGGTAAGTCAATTCACAGTGCTTAACAGGGTGCTAGACCCTCTTGCTTCTAACATTAATGATTGTCTCACAAGACCTACAGTGTGCCTCCATTCCCTTGGAAGGGGCTATTTAGCAGAACATTGATTTTCCTCCACCTGAAAACACTGAGAGTTAGGCAGTATACTATTGAACAGGTAACTCAATTCCTAATGCTTAACAAGGTGCTTGACCGTCTTGCTTCTAACACATGCATCTCTTACTGGAGAAACAGTGCTTCTTCCTTCCATTGAAACAGGGCTATTTTCCACAAAGGTAATCTTCTTCACACTGTAAATGCCTGAGAGACAGGTAGTATTCCTTTGTAAAGCTCACTCAATTCTCACTTTTAAACAACAGTCGAGACCCTCTTGCTGCTGGAATGAATGCTTTTCATACATCCTAAACTGTTCTGGTTCCATTCAGTTGAAGGCAGCTATTTGGCCCAACGGTGATCTTCCTCACACATGAATAAACTGAGGGGTAGTCAGTATTCCTTTCAACAGGTAACTCATTTCTCATAGGGAGACAAGTGGCAAACTATTCCTGCCTCTCACATACTGCATCCTGCCCTGAGCTACAAGTGAATGTGCATTTCGCCGAAAGTGGGTATTTTTCAAGGAGTGAATGATTCTCCATTGTCAAAGGCTTTCATTTGGCAAGCACTCCTTTCACATGCTAATTCAACTCTCACAGGAAAACAATGTGCTTGCAACTCCTGCTGCAAACCTTGACATCTGCTTGCCAGACACACAGTGCATGTTCCATTCAGTGGAAAGGGTCTACTGGCACAAAGATGGATTTGCTCACACTGTCAAACCCTTGACAGATAGGCAGTGTTCCTTTTGAATGCTAAATCACTTGAAGCTGCTAAACAAAGTGCTTGAGCATCTTTCTTGTAACCTTTGTGGTTCTCCTACAAGACATACAGTAATCCTTCCCTTCATGGAAACAGGCAATTTTGCCCCAAAATCAAGTTCCTCACACTTTCAAACTCTCAGAGGCAGGTGGTCTTAATTTTAAAACTTCACTCTACTCACACTGTTACACAACTTGCTGTACGCTCTTGCTTCCAACCTAAATAATTTAATCAGAAGAGCCTCAGAACTTCTTCCATTCTCTTCAAAGGGGTGATGTTGCACAAAGGTGATATACCTCATCCTTGAAAACACTGAGTGGTAGGCAGTATTCCTGGAAAAAAGTTACTCACGTATCATCCGAAGACAAGCTGCTTCACCCTCCTGCTTGTAACATTCATACTTTTCTTACAACACCCACACAGCTGGGTCCAGTCAGTTGTAAGAGGAGATTTTGCACAAAGTTGAAGGTTCTCACATATAAAAGCACTGAGAGGTATCAGTATGTCCTTAAACAGCTAACTCAGTTGAGAATCCTCAACAGAGTGCTAGGCTCTCTTCCTGTTAACAGTAATGTCTGTCTTATAAGACCTACAGTGCAGCTTCCTTTCACTCGAATGGGGCAATTTTGAAAAATTCTGGTAGTCCTCATCCCTGAAAACCCTGAGAGGTAGGTAGTATTCCATTAAACAACTCACTCAATTCCCAAAGCTGAAGAAGGTGCTTGACCCTCTTCTTTCTAACATTGATGGATTTCATACAAGAGCAACAGTGTTTCTCCATTCCCTTCACAAAGGCAATTTTGCACAAAGGTAAGGTTCCTGACTCCTGAAAACTCTGAGAAGTAGGCAGTATTCCTTTAAACAGCTAAGTCAATTCACAATGCTAAACAACTTGCTACACCCTGTTGCTTCAAACATTCATGAGTCTCTTACAAGAGCTACCAGGAATCTTCCATTCGCTTGTATGGGATATTTTGCAAAAGTTGGGTTCCTCACCCATGAAAACGCTGAAAAGTAGGCAGTATTCCTTTACCCAGCTAACTCAGTTCACAATGCTGTTCAAGGTGGTAGACCCTTTCCTTTCTAACATTAATGATTCTCTCAGAAGTTCGACAGTGATTCTTCCCATCCCTCTAAGTGCAGTATTTTGCACAAAGGTGATATTGCTCACCCATGAAAACGCTGAATTGTAGGCATTATTCCTTTAAAGCAGTATATCAATTCGCATTGGAAAACAAGATGCTTGACCCTGCTGCTTCTAACATTCATAGTTCTTTTCTAAGAGATGTAGTGCTGGTTCCATTGACTGGAAAGAGGTCATTTTGCACAAACTTGAGGTTCCTCCACCCATAAAAACACTGAGAGTTAGACATTATTCCCTTCAACAGGTAAATCAATTCACAGTGCTTAACAGGGTGCTAGACCCTCTTCCTTCTAACATTAATGATTGTCTAACAAGACCTACAGTATGCCTCCATTCCCTTGAAAGGAGCTATTTAGCAGAACATTGATTTTCCTCCCCCTGAAAACACTGAGAGTTGGCAGTATTCCATTCAACAGGTAACTCAATTCATAGTGCTTAACAAGGTGCTTGACCCTCTTGCTTCTAACACTTATGCATCTCTTACAGGAGAAACAGTGCTTCTTCCTTCCATTGAAACAGGGCTCTTTTGCACAAAGATAATCTTCTTCACACTGTAAATGCCTGAGAGACAGGTAGTATTCCTTTGTAAAGCTCACTCAATTCTCACTTTTAAACAACAGTCGAGACCCTCTTGCTGCTGGAATGAATGCTTTTCATACATCCTAAACTGTTCTGGTTCCATTCAGTTGAAGGCAGCTATTTGGCCCAACGGTGATCTTCCTCACACATGAATAAACTGAGGGGTAGTCAGTATTCCTTTCAACAGGTAACTCATTTCTCATAGGGAGACAAGTGGCAAACTATTCCTGCCTCTCACATACTGCATACTGCCCTGAGCTACAAGTGAATGTGCATTTCGCCGAAAGTGGGTATTTTTCAAGGAGTGAATGATTCTCCATTGTCAAAGGCTTTCATTTGGCAAGCACTCCTTTCACATGCTATTTCAACTCTCACAGGAAAACAATGTGCTTGCAAGTCCTGCTGCAAACCTTGACCCCTGCTGGCAAGAGACACAGTGCATGTTCCATTCAGTGGAAAGGGTCTATTGGCACAAAGATGGATTTGCTCACACTGTCAAACTCTTGACAAATAGGCAGTCTTCCTTTTGAATGCTAAATCACTTGAAGCTGCTAAACAAAGTGCTAGAGCATCTTTCTTGTAATCTTTGTGGTTCTCCTACAAGACATACAGTAATCCTTCCCTTCATGGAAACAGGCAATTTTGCCCCAAAATCAAGTTCCTCACACTTTCAAACTGTCAGAGGCTGGTGGTCTTCCTTTTAAAACTTCACTCTACTCACACTGTTACACAACTTGCTGTGCGCTCTTGCTTCCAACCTAAATAATTTTCTCAGAAGAGCCTCAGAACTTCTTTCATTCTCTTCAAAGGGGTGTTGTTGCACAAATGTGATATACCTCATCCTTGAAAACACTGAGTGGTAGACAGTATTCCTGGAAACAAGTTACTCACGTATCATCCGAAGACAAGCTGCTTCCCCCTCCTGCTTGTAACATTCATACTTTTCTTACAACACCCACACAGCTGGGTCCAGTCAGTTGTAAGAGGAGATTTTGCACAAAGTTGAAGGTTCTCACATATAAAAGCACTGAGAGGTATCAATATGTCCTTAAACAGCTAACTCAGTTGAGAATCCTCAACAGAGTGCTAGGCTCTCTTCCTGTTAACAGTAATGTCTCTCTTATAAGACCTACAGTGCAGCTTCCATTCACTCGAAAGGGGCAATTTTGAAAAATCCTGGTAGTCCTCATCCCTGAAAACCCTGAGAGGTAAGTAGTATTCCATTAAACAACTCATTCAATTCACAAAGCTGAAGAATGTGCTTGACCCTCTTCCTTTTAACATTGATGGATATCATACAAGAGCAACAGTGTTTCTCCATTCACTTCACAGAGGCAATTTTGCACAAAGGTGAGGTTCCTGACTCCTGAAAACTCTGAGAAGTAGGCAGTATTCCTTTAAACAGCTAAGTCAATTCACAATGCTAAAGAACTTGCTACACCCTGTTGCTTCAAACATTCATGAGTCTCTTACAAGAGCTACCAGGAATCTTCCATTCGCTTGTATGGGATATTTTGCAAAAGTTGGGTTCCTCACCCATGAAAACGCTGAGAGGTAGGCAGTATTCCTTTACCCAGCTAACTCAGTTCACAATGCTGTTCAAGGTGGTAGACCCTTTCTTTTCTAACATTAATGATTCTCTCAGAAGTTCGACAGTGATTCTTCCCATCCCTCTAAGTGCAGTATTTTGCACAAAGGTGGTATTGCTCACCCATGAAAACGCTGAGTTGTAGGCATTATTCCTTTAAAGCAGTATATCAATTCGCATTGGAAAACAAGGTGCTTGACCCTCCTGCTTCTAACATTCATACTTCTTTTCCAAGAGATGTAGTGCTGGTTCCATTGACTGGAAAGAGGTCATTTTGCACAAACTTGAGGTTCCTCCACCCATAAAAACACTGAGAGTTAGACAGTATTCCCTTCAACAGGTAAGTCAATTCACAGTGCTTAACAGGGTGCTAGACCCTCTTCCTTCTAACATTAATGATTGTCTAACAAGACCTACAGTATGCCTCCATTCCCTTGAAAGGAGCTATTTAGCAGAACATTGATTTTCCTCCCCCTGAAAACACTGAGAGTTGGCAGTATTCCATTCAACAGGTAACTCAATTCATAGTGCTTAACAAGATGCTTGACCCTCTTGCTTCTAACACTTATGCATCTCTTACAGGAGAAACAGTGCTTCTTCCTTCCATTGAAACAGGGCTCTTTTGCACAAAGATAATCTTCTTCACACTGTAAATGCCTGAGAGACAGGTAGTATTCCTTTGTAAAGCTCACTCAATTCTCACTTTTAAACAACAGTCGAGACCCTCTTGCTGCTGGAATGAATGGTTTTCATACATCCTAAACTGTTCTGGTTCCATTCAGTTGAAGGCAGCTATTTGGCCCAACGGTGATCTTCCTCACACATGAATAAACTGAGGGGTAGTCAGTATTCCTTTCAACAGGTAACTCATTTCTCATAGGGAGACAAGTGGCAAACTATTCCTGCCTCTCACATACTGCATCCTGCCCTGAGCTACAAGTGAATGTGCATTTCGCCGAAAGTGGGTATTTTTCAAGGAGTGAATGATTCTCCATTGTCAAAGGCTTTCATTTGGCAAGCACTCCTTTCACATGCTAATTCAACTCTCACAGGAAAACAATGTGCTTGCAAGTCCTGCTGCAAACCTTGACATCTGCTTGCCAGACACACAGTGCATGTTCCATTCAGTGGAAAGGGTCTATTGGCACAAAGATGGATTTGCTCACACTGTCAAACCCTTGACAGATAGGCAGTGTTCCTTTTGAATGCTAAATCACTTGAAGCTGCTAAACAAAGTGCTTGAGCATCTTTCTTGTAACCTTTGTGGTTCTCCTACAAGACATACAGTAATCCTTCCCTTCATGGAAACAGGCAATTTTGCCCCAAAATCAAGTTCGCCACACTTTCAAACTGTGAGAGGCAGGTGGTCTTAATTTTAAAACTTCACTCTACTCACACTGTTACACAACTTGCTGTGCGCTCTTGCTTCCAACCTAAATAATTTTCTCAGAAGAGCCTCAGAACTTCTTTCATTCTCTTCAAAGGGGTGATGTTGCACAAAGGTGATATACCTCATCCTTGAAAACACTGAGTGGTAGACAGTATTCCTGGAAACAAGTTACTCACGTATCATCCGAAGACAAGCTGCTTCACCCTCCTGCTTGTAACATTCATACTTTTCTTACAACACCCACACAGCTGGGTCCAGTCAGTTGTAAGAGGAGATTTTGCACAAAGTTGAAGGTTCTCACATATAAAAGCACTGAGAGGTATCAATATGTCCTTAAACAGCTAACTCAGTTGAGAATCCTCAACAGAGTGCTAGGCTCTCTTCCTGTTAACAGTAATGTCTCTCTTATAAGACCTACAGTGCAGCTTCCATTCACCCGAATGGGGCAATTTTGAAAAATCCTGGTAGTCCTCATCCCTGAAAACCCTGAGAGGTAGGTAGTATTCCATTAAACAACTCACTCAATTCCCAAAGCTGAAGAAGGTGCTTGACCCTCTTCTTTCTAACATTGATGGATTTCATACAAGAGCAACAGTGTTTCTCCATTCCCTTCACAAAGGCAATTTTGCACAAAGGTGAGGTTCCTGACTCCTGAAAACTCTGAGAAGTAGGCAGTATTCCTTTAAACAGCTAAGTCAATTCACAATGCTAAACAACTTGCTACACCCTGTTGCTTCAAACATTCATGAGTCTCTTACAAGAGCTACCAGGAATCTTCCATTCGCTTGTATGGGATATTTTGCAAAAGTTGGGTTCCTCACCCATGAAAACGCTGAGAGGTAGGCAGTATTCCTTTACCCAGCTAACTCAGTTCACAATGCTGTTCAAGGTGGTAGACCCTTTCCTTTCTAACATTAATGATTCTCTCAGAAGTTCGACAGTGATTCTTCCCATCCCTCTAAGTGCAGTATTTTGCACAAAGGTGATATTGCTCACCCATGAAAACGCTGAATTGTAGGCATTATTCCTTTAAAGCAGTATATCAATTCGCATTGGAAAACAAGATGCTTGACCCTGCTGCTTCTAACATTCATAGTTCTTTTCTAAGAGATGTAGTGCTGGTTCCATTGACTGGAAAGAGGTCATTTTGCACAAACTTGAGGTTCCTCCACCCATAAAAACACTGAGAGTTAGACAGTATTCCCTTCAACAGGTAAATCAATTCACAGTGCTTAACAGGGTGCTAGACCCTCTTCCTTCTAACATTAATGATTGTCTAACAAGACCTACAGTATGCCTCCATTCCCTTGAAAGGAGCTATTTAGCAGAACATTGATTTTCCTCCCCCTGAAAACACTGAGAGTTGGCAGTATTCCATTCAACAGGTAACTCAATTCATAGTGCTTAACAAGGTGCTTGACCCTCTTGCTTCTAACACTTATGCATCTCTTACAGGAGAAACAGTGCTTCTTCCTTCCATTGAAACAGGGCTCTTTTGCACAAAGATAATCTTCTTCACACTGTAAATGCCTGAGAGACAGGTAGTATTCCTTTGTAAAGCTCACTCAATTCTCACTTTTAAACAACAGTCGAGACCCTCTTGCTGCTGGAATGAATGCTTTTCATACATCCTAAACTGTTCTGGTTCCATTCAGTTGAAGGCAGCTATTTGGCCCAACGGTGATCTTCCTCACACATGAATAAACTGAGGGGTAGTCAGTATTCCTTTCAACAGGTAACTCATTTCTCATAGGGAGACAAGTGCCAAACTATTCCTGCCTCTCACATACTGCATCCTGCCCTGAGCTACAAGTGAATGTGCATTTCGCCGAAAGTGGGTATTTTTCAAGGAGTGAATGATTCTCCATTGTCAAAGGCTTTCATTTGGCAAGCACTCCTTTCACATGCTATTTCAACTCTCACAGGAAAACAATGTGCTTGCAAGTCCTGCTGCAAACCTTGACCCCTGCTGGCAAGAGACACAGTGCATGTTCCATTCAGTGGAAAGGGTCTATTGGCACAAAGATGGATTTGCTCACACTGTCAAACCCTTGACAGATAGGCAGTGTTCCTTTTGAATGCTAAATCACTTGAAGCTGCTAAACAAAGTGCTTGAGCATCTTTCTTGTAACCTTTGTGGTTCTCCTACAAGACATACAGTAATCCTTCCCTTCATGGAAACAGGCAATTTTGCCCCAAAATCAAGTTCGCCACACTTTCAAACTGTGAGAGGCAGGTGGTCTTAATTTTAAAACTTCACTCTACTCACACTGTTACACAACTTGCTGTGCGCTCTTGCTTCCAACCTAAATAATTTTCTCAGAAGAGCCTCAGAACTTCTTTCATTCTCTTCAAAGGGGTGATGTTGCACAAAGGTGATATACCTCATCCTTGAAAACACTGAGTGGTAGACAGTATTCCTGGAAACAAGTTACTCACGTATCATCCGAAGACAAGCTGCTTCACCCTCCTGCTTGTAACATTCATACTTTTCTTACAACACCCACACAGCTGGGTCCAGTCAGTTGTAAGAGGAGATTTTGCACAAAGTTGAATGTTCTCACATATAAAAGCACTGAGAGGTATCAATATGTCCTTAAACAGCTAACTCAGTTGAGAATCCTCAACAGAGTGCTAGGCTCTCTTCCTGTTAACAGTAATGTCTCTCTTATAAGACCTACAGTGAAGCTTCCATTCACTCGAAAGGGGCAATTTTGAAAAATCCTGGTAGTCCTCATCCCTGAAAACCCTGAGAGGTAAGTAGTATTCCATTAAACAACTCATTCAATTCACAAAGCTGAAGAATGTGCTTGACCCTCTTCCTTTTAACATTGATGGATATCATACAAGAGCAACAGTGTTTCTCCATTCACTTCACAGAGGCAATTTTGCACAAAGGTGAGGTTCCTGACTCCTGAAAACTCTGAGAAGTAGGCAGTATTCCTTTAAACAGCTAAGTCAATTCACAATGCTAAACAACTTGCTACACCCTGTTGCTTCAAACATTCATGAGTCTCTTACAAGAGCTACCAGGAATCTTCCATTCGCTTGTATGGGATATTTTGCAAAAGTTGGGTTCCTCACCCATGAAAACGCTGAGAGGTAGGCATTATTCCTTTACCCAGCTAACTCAGTTCACAATGCTGTTCAAGGTGGTAGACCCTTTCCTTTCTAACATTAATGATTCTCTCAGAAGTTCGACAGTGATTCTTCCCATCCCTCTAAGTGCAGTATTTTGCACAAAGGTGGTATTGCTCACCCATGAAAACACTGAGTTGTAGGCATTATTCCTTTAAAGCAGTATATCAATTCGCATTGGAAAACAAGGTGCTTGACCCTCCTGCTTCTAACATTCATACTTCTCTTCCAAGAGTTCTAGTGCTGGTTCCATTGACTTGAAAGAGGCAATTTTGCACAAACTTGAGGTTCCTCCACCCATAAAAACACTGAGAGTTAGACAGTATTCCCTTCAACAGGTAAGTCAATTCACAGTGCTTAACAGGGTGCTAGACCCTCTTGCTTCTAACATTAATGATTGTCTCACAAGACCTACAGTGTGCCTCCATTCCCTTGGAAGGGGCTATTTAGCAGAACATTGATTTTCCTCCACCTGAAAACACTGAGAGTTAGGCAGTATACTATTGAACAGGTAACTCAATTCCTAATGCTTAACAAGGTGCTTGACCGTCTTGCTTCTAACACATGCATCTCTTACTGGAGAAACAGTGCTTCTTCCTTCCATTGAAACAGGGCTATTTTCCACAAAGGTAATCTTCTTCACACTGTAAATGCCTGAGAGACAGGTAGTATTCCTTTGTAAAGCTCACTCAATTCTCACTTTTAAACAACAGTCGAGACCCTCTTGCTGCTGGAATGAATGCTTTTCATACATCCTAAACTGTTCTGGTTCCATTCAGTTGAAGGCAGCTATTTGGCCCAACGGTGATCTTCCTCACACATGAATAAACTGAGGGGTAGTCAGTATTCCTTTCAACAGGTAACTCATTTCTCATAGGGAGACAAGTGGCAAACTATTCCTGCCTCTCACATACTGCATCCTGCCCTGAGCTACAAGTGAATGTGCATTTCGCCGAAAGTGGGTATTTTTCAAGGAGTGAATGATTCTCCATTGTCAAAGGCTTTCATTTGGCAAGCACTCCTTTCACATGCTAATTCAACTCTCACAGGAAAACAATGTGCTTGCAACTCCTGCTGCAAACCTTGACATCTGCTTGCCAGACACACAGTGCATGTTCCATTCAGTGGAAAGGGTCTACTGGCACAAAGATGGATTTGCTCACACTGTCAAACCCTTGACAGATAGGCAGTGTTCCTTTTGAATGCTAAATCACTTGAAGCTGCTAAACAAAGTGCTTGAGCATCTTTCTTGTAACCTTTGTGGTTCTCCTACAAGACATACAGTAATCCTTCCCTTCATGGAAACAGGCAATTTTGCCCCAAAATCAAGTTCCTCACACTTTCAAACTCTCAGAGGCAGGTGGTCTTAATTTTAAAACTTCACTCTACTCACACTGTTACACAACTTGCTGTACGCTCTTGCTTCCAACCTAAATAATTTAATCAGAAGAGCCTCAGAACTTCTTCCATTCTCTTCAAAGGGGTGATGTTGCACAAAGGTGATATACCTCATCCTTGAAAACACTGAGTGGTAGGCAGTATTCCTGGAAAAAAGTTACTCACGTATCATCCGAAGACAAGCTGCTTCACCCTCCTGCTTGTAACATTCATACTTTTCTTACAACACCCACACAGCTGGGTCCAGTCAGTTGTAAGAGGAGATTTTGCACAAAGTTGAAGGTTCTCACATATAAAAGCACTGAGAGGTATCAGTATGTCCTTAAACAGCTAACTCAGTTGAGAATCCTCAACAGAGTGCTAGGCTCTCTTCCTGTTAACAGTAATGTCTGTCTTATAAGACCTACAGTGCAGCTTCTATTCACTCGAATGGGGCAATTTTGAAAAATCCTGGTAGTCCTCATCCCTGAAAACCCTGAGAGGTAGGTAGTATTCCATTAAACAACTCACTCAATTCCCAAAGCTGAAGAAGGTGCTTGACCCTCTTCTTTCTAACATTGATGGATTTCATACAAGAGCAACAGTGTTTCTCCATTCCCTTCACAAAGGCAATTTTGCACAAAGGTAAGGTTCCTGACTCCTGAAAACTCTGAGAAGTAGGCAGTATTCCTTTAAACAGCTAAGTCAATTCACAATGCTAAACAACTTGCTACACCCTGTTGCTTCAAACATTCATGAGTCTCTTACAAGAGCTACCAGGAATCTTCCATTCGCTTGTATGGGATATTTTGCAAAAGTTGGGTTCCTCACCCATGAAAACGCTGAGAGGTAGGCAGTATTCCTTTACCCAGCTAACTCAGTTCACAATGCTGTTCAAGGTGGTAGACCCTTTCCTTTCTAACATTAATGATTCTCTCAGAAGTTCGACAGTGATTCTTCCCATCCCTCTAAGTGCAGTATTTTGCACAAAGGTGATATTGCTCACCCATGAAAACGCTGAATTGTAGGCATTATTCCTTTAAAGCAGTATATCAATTCGCATTGGAAAACAAGATGCTTGACCCTGCTGCTTCTAACATTCATAGTTCTTTTCTAAGAGATGTAGTGCTGGTTCCATTGACTGGAAAGAGGTCATTTTGCACAAACTTGAGGTTCCTCCACCCATAAAAACACTGAGAGTTAGACAGTATTCCCTTCAACAGGTAAATCAATTCACAGTGCTTAACAGGGTGCTAGACCCTCTTCCTTCTAACATTAATGATTGTCTAACAAGACCTACAGTATGCCTCCATTCCCTTGAAAGGAGCTATTTAGCAGAACATTGATTTTCCTCCCCCTGAAAACACTGAGAGTTGGCAGTATTCCATTCAACAGGTAACTCAATTCATAGTGCTTAACAAGGTGCTTGACCCTCTTGCTTCTAACACTTATGCATCTCTTACAGGAGAAACAGTGCTTCTTCCTTCCATTGAAACAGGGCTCTTTTGCACAAAGATAATCTTCTTCACACTGTAAATGCCTGAGAGACAGGTAGTATTCCTTTGTAAAGCTCACTCAATTCTCACTTTTAAACAACAGTCGAGACCCTCTTGCTGCTGGAATGAATGCTTTTCATACATCCTAAACTGTTCTGGTTCCATTCAGTTGAAGGCAGCTATTTGGCCCAACGGTGATCTTCCTCACACATGAATAAACTGAGGGGTAGTCAGTATTCCTTTCAACAGGTAACTCATTTCTCATAGGGAGACAAGTGCCAAACTATTCCTGCCTCTCACATACTGCATCCTGCCCTGAGCTACAAGTGAATGTGCATTTCGCCGAAAGTGGGTATTTTTCAAGGAGTGAATGATTCTCCATTGTCAAAGGCTTTCATTTGGCAAGCACTCCTTTCACATGCTATTTCAACTCTCACAGGAAAACAATGTGCTTGCAAGTCCTGCTGCAAACCTTGACCCCTGCTGGCAAGAGACACAGTGCATGTTCCATTCAGTGGAAAGGGTCTATTGGCACAAAGATGGATTTGCTCACACTGTCAAACCCTTGACAGATAGGCAGTGTTCCTTTTGAATGCTAAATCACTTGAAGCTGCTAAACAAAGTGCTTGAGCATCTTTCTTGTAACCTTTGTGGTTCTCCTACAAGACATACAGTAATCCTTCCCTTCATGGAAACAGGCAATTTTGCCCCAAAATCAAGTTCGCCACACTTTCAAACTGTGAGAGGCAGGTGGTCTTAATTTTAAAACTTCACTCTACTCACACTGTTACACAACTTGCTGTGCGCTCTTGCTTCCAACCTAAATAATTTTCTCAGAAGAGCCTCAGAACTTCTTTCATTCTCTTCAAAGGGGTGATGTTGCACAAAGGTGATATACCTCATCCTTGAAAACACTGAGTGGTAGACAGTATTCCTGGAAACAAGTTACTCACGTATCATCCGAAGACAAGCTGCTTCACCCTCCTGCTTGTAACATTCATACTTTTCTTACAACACCCACACAGCTGGGTCCAGTCAGTTGTAAGAGGAGATTTTGCACAAAGTTGAAGGTTCTCACATATAAAAGCACTGAGAGGTATCAATATGTCCTTAAACAGCTAACTCAGTTGAGAATCCTCAACAGAGTGCTAGGCTCTCTTCCTGTTAACAGTAATGTCTCTCTTATAAGACCTACAGTGAAGCTTCCATTCACTCGAAAGGGGCAATTTTGAAAAATCCTGGTAGTCCTCATCCCTGAAAACCCTGAGAGGTAAGTAGTATTCCATTAAACAACTCATTCAATTCACAAAGCTGAAGAATGTGCTTGACCCTCTTCCTTTTAACATTGATGGATATCATACAAGAGCAACAGTGTTTCTCCATTCACTTCACAGAGGCAATTTTGCACAAAGGTGAGGTTCCTGACTCCTGAAAACTCTGAGAAGTAGGCAGTATTCCTTTAAACAGCTAAGTCAATTCACAATGCTAAACAACTTGCTACACCCTGTTGCTTCAAACATTCATGAGTCTCTTACAAGAGCTACCAGGAATCTTCCATTCGCTTGTATGGGATATTTTGCAAAAGTTGGGTTCCTCACCCATGAAAACGCTGAGAGGTAGGCATTATTCCTTTACCCAGCTAACTCAGTTCACAATGCTGTTCAAGGTGGTAGACCCTTTCCTTTCTAACATTAATGATTCTCTCAGAAGTTCGACAGTGATTCTTCCCATCCCTCTAAGTGCAGTATTTTGCACAAAGGTGGTATTGCTCACCCATGAAAACACTGAGTTGTAGGCATTATTCCTTTAAAGCAGTATATCAATTCGCATTGGAAAACAAGGTGCTTGACCCTCCTGCTTCTAACATTCATACTTCTCTTCCAAGAGTTCTAGTGCTGGTTCCATTGACTTGAAAGAGGCAATTTTGCACAAACTTGAGGTTCCTCCACCCATAAAAACACTGAGAGTTAGACAGTATTCCCTTCAACAGGTAAGTCAATTCACAGTGCTTAACAGGGTGCTAGACCCTCTTGCTTCTAACATTAATGATTGTCTCACAAGACCTACAGTGTGCCTCCATTCCCTTGGAAGGGGCTATTTAGCAGAACATTGATTTTCCTCCACCTGAAAACACTGAGAGTTAGGCAGTATACTATTGAACAGGTAACTCAATTCCTAATGCTTAACAAGGTGCTTGACCGTCTTGCTTCTAACACATGCATCTCTTACTGGAGAAACAGTGCTTCTTCCTTCCATTGAAACAGGGCTATTTTCCACAAAGGTAATCTTCTTCACACTGTAAATGCCTGAGAGACAGGTAGTATTCCTTTGTAAAGCTCACTCAATTCTCACTTTTAAACAACAGTCGAGACCCTCTTGCTGCTGGAATGAATGCTTTTCATACATCCTAAACTGTTCTGGTTCCATTCAGTTGAAGGCAGCTATTTGGCCCAACGGTGATCTTCCTCACACATGAATAAACTGAGGGGTAGTCAGTATTCCTTTCAACAGGTAACTCATTTCTCATAGGGAGACAAGTGGCAAACTATTCCTGCCTCTCACATACTGCATCCTGCCCTGAGCTACAAGTGAATGTGCATTTCGCCGAAAGTGGGTATTTTTCAAGGAGTGAATGATTCTCCATTGTCAAAGGCTTTCATTTGGCAAGCACTCCTTTCACATGCTAATTCAACTCTCACAGGAAAACAATGTGCTTGCAACTCCTGCTGCAAACCTTGACATCTGCTTGCCAGACACACAGTGCATGTTCCATTCAGTGGAAAGGGTCTACTGGCACAAAGATGGATTTGCTCACACTGTCAAACCCTTGACAGATAGGCAGTGTTCCTTTTGAATGCTAAATCACTTGAAGCTGCTAAACAAAGTGCTTGAGCATCTTTCTTGTAACCTTTGTGGTTCTCCTACAAGACATACAGTAATCCTTCCCTTCATGGAAACAGGCAATTTTGCCCCAAAATCAAGTTCCTCACACTTTCAAACTCTCAGAGGCAGGTGGTCTTAATTTTAAAACTTCACTCTACTCACACTGTTACACAACTTGCTGTACGCTCTTGCTTCCAACCTAAATAATTTAATCAGAAGAGCCTCAGAACTTCTTCCATTCTCTTCAAAGGGGTGATGTTGCACAAAGGTGATATACCTCATCCTTGAAAACACTGAGTGGTAGGCAGTATTCCTGGAAAAAAGTTACTCACGTATCATCCGAAGACAAGCTGCTTCACCCTCCTGCTTGTAACATTCATACTTTTCTTACAACACCCACACAGCTGGGTCCAGTCAGTTGTAAGAGGAGATTTTGCACAAAGTTGAAGGTTCTCACATATAAAAGCACTGAGAGGTATCAGTATGTCCTTAAACAGCTAACTCAGTTGAGAATCCTCAACAGAGTGCTAGGCTCTCTTCCTGTTAACAGTAATGTCTGTCTTATAAGACCTACAGTGCAGCTTCTATTCACTCGAATGGGGCAATTTTGAAAAATCCTGGTAGTCCTCATCCCTGAAAACCCTGAGAGGTAGGTAGTATTCCATTAAACAACTCACTCAATTCCCAAAGCTGAAGAAGGTGCTTGACCCTCTTCTTTCTAACATTGATGGATTTCATACAAGAGCAACAGTGTTTCTCCATTCCCTTCACAAAGGCAATTTTGCACAAAGGTAAGGTTCCTGACTCCTGAAAACTCTGAGAAGTAGGCAGTATTCCTTTAAACAGCTAAGTCAATTCACAATGCTAAACAACTTGCTACACCCTGTTGCTTCAAACATTCATGAGTCTCTTACAAGAGCTACCAGGAATCTTCCATTCGCTTGTATGGGATATTTTGCAAAAGTTGGGTTCCTCACCCATGAAAACGCTGAGAGGTAGGCAGTATTCCTTTACCCAGCTAACTCAGTTCACAATGCTGTTCAAGGTGGTAGACCCTTTCCTTTCTAACATTAATGATTCTCTCAGAAGTTCGACAGTGATTCTTCCCATCCCTCTAAGTGCAGTATTTTGCACAAAGGTGATATTGCTCACCCATGAAAACGCTGAATTGTAGGCATTATTCCTTTAAAGCAGTATATCAATTCGCATTGGAAAACAAGATGCTTGACCCTGCTGCTTCTAACATTCATAGTTCTTTTCTAAGAGATGTAGTGCTGGTTCCATTGACTGGAAAGAGGTCATTTTGCACAAACTTGAGGTTCCTCCACCCATAAAAACACTGAGAGTTAGACAGTATTCCCTTCAACAGGTAAATCAATTCACAGTGCTTAACAGGGTGCTAGACCCTCTTCCTTCTAACATTAATGATTGTCTAACAAGACCTACAGTATGCCTCCATTCCCTTGAAAGGAGCTATTTAGCAGAACATTGATTTTCCTCCCCCTGAAAACACTGAGAGTTGGCAGTATTCCATTCAACAGGTAACTCAATTCATAGTGCTTAACAAGGTGCTTGACCCTCTTGCTTCTAACACTTATGCATCTCTTACAGGAGAAACAGTGCTTCTTCCTTCCATTGAAACAGGGCTCTTTTGCACAAAGATAATCTTCTTCACACTGTAAATGCCTGAGAGACAGGTAGTATTCCTTTGTAAAGCTCACTCAATTCTCACTTTTAAACAACAGTCGAGACCCTCTTGCTGCTGGAATGAATGCTTTTCATACATCCTAAACTGTTCTGGTTCCATTCAGTTGAAGGCAGCTATTTGGCCCAACGGTGATCTTCCTCACACATGAATAAACTGAGGGGTAGTCAGTATTCCTTTCAACAGGTAACTCATTTCTCATAGGGAGACAAGTGCCAAACTATTCCTGCCTCTCACATACTGCATCCTGCCCTGAGCTACAAGTGAATGTGCATTTCGCCGAAAGTGGGTATTTTTCAAGGAGTGAATGATTCTCCATTGTCAAAGGCTTTCATTTGGCAAGCACTCCTTTCACATGCTATTTCAACTCTCACAGGAAAACAATGTGCTTGCAAGTCCTGCTGCAAACCTTGACCCCTGCTGGCAAGAGACACAGTGCATGTTCCATTCAGTGGAAAGGGTCTATTGGCACAAAGATGGATTTGCTCACACTGTCAAACCCTTGACAGATAGGCAGTGTTCCTTTTGAATGCTAAATCACTTGAAGCTGCTAAACAAAGTGCTTGAGCATCTTTCTTGTAACCTTTGTGGTTCTCCTACAAGACATACAGTAATCCTTCCCTTCATGGAAACAGGCAATTTTGCCCCAAAATCAAGTTCGCCACACTTTCAAACTGTGAGAGGCAGGTGGTCTTAATTTTAAAACTTCACTCTACTCACACTGTTACACAACTTGCTGTGCGCTCTTGCTTCCAACCTAAATAATTTTCTCAGAAGAGCCTCAGAACTTCTTTCATTCTCTTCAAAGGGGTGATGTTGCACAAAGGTGATATACCTCATCCTTGAAAACACTGAGTGGTAGACAGTATTCCTGGAAACAAGTTACTCACGTATCATCCGAAGACAAGCTGCTTCACCCTCCTGCTTGTAACATTCATACTTTTCTTACAACACCCACACAGCTGGGTCCAGTCAGTTGTAAGAGGAGATTTTGCACAAAGTTGAAGGTTCTCACATATAAAAGCACTGAGAGGTATCAATATGTCCTTAAACAGCTAACTCAGTTGAGAATCCTCAACAGAGTGCTAGGCTCTCTTCCTGTTAACAGTAATGTCTCTCTTATAAGACCTACAGTGAAGCTTCCATTCACTCGAAAGGGGCAATTTTGAAAAATCCTGGTAGTCCTCATCCCTGAAAACCCTGAGAGGTAAGTAGTATTCCATTAAACAACTCATTCAATTCACAAAGCTGAAGAATGTGCTTGACCCTCTTCCTTTTAACATTGATGGATATCATACAAGAGCAACAGTGTTTCTCCATTCACTTCACAGAGGCAATTTTGCACAAAGGTGAGGTTCCTGACTCCTGAAAACTCTGAGAAGTAGGCAGTATTCCTTTAAACAGCTAAGTCAATTCACAATGCTAAACAACTTGCTACACCCTGTTGCTTCAAACATTCATGAGTCTCTTACAAGAGCTACCAGGAATCTTCCATTCGCTTGTATGGGATATTTTGCAAAAGTTGGGTTCCTCACCCATGAAAACGCTGAGAGGTAGGCATTATTCCTTTACCCAGCTAACTCAGTTCACAATGCTGTTCAAGGTGGTAGACCCTTTCCTTTCTAACATTAATGATTCTCTCAGAAGTTCGACAGTGATTCTTCCCATCCCTCTAAGTGCAGTATTTTGCACAAAGGTGGTATTGCTCACCCATGAAAACACTGAGTTGTAGGCATTATTCCTTTAAAGCAGTATATCAATTCGCATTGGAAAACAAGG
>NW_027395367.1:0-120675 GCF_047511655.1 Castor canadensis
TTGACATCTGGGTATTCACGTGGGAGTGAGAATGTATGTGTGTGTCTGTGTGAGGGTGTTTTTGGCTGGGTGTGTGAATGTGAAAGTAGGGGCATGTGTGTGTGTTTGCTTGTTTGTGTTCACGTTTGTGTTACTGTTTATGTATATCTATATGTGTTTGTATGGGTCAATGAGAGTGTGTGTATGTGTGTTTGTGCATGTGTCTGTGTACTTGTGTAAGAGTGTGAATTTGTGAATGTGTGTGAGTGAATGTGTGCATGCAGGTGTGTGTTTCTGTATGACTGATTGTATGAGTGTGCACCTAGGTGAGTGTTTATGTCTGTGAGTGTGATTGTGAGTCAGCCTGTGTGAGTTTCTGTGTGTATGTGTTGTGAGAGTTTGTGTTTGGTGGTGTGTTTTTGAGTCAGTGTGTGAGTGTATATGTGGGTACTTGTGAGTAAGTGTGGGAGTGTGCATGACGGTGTGTGGGAGAGAATGTGTGAGAGTATACGAGGCTGAAGGTGTGAGTGAGTGTGTGAATGTGTGTACATGTGTTTGTTGGTAGGTGTTTGTTTGTCTGACTGATTTTGTGTGTGTGTTTCTGTGAGTGAGAGTGGGAAAGTTGTAGGTGTGTACATGTGTGTGAGTGTGAAAATGTGTGTGAGTGTGTGAGTTGTGTGTAAGTGTGTGTTTCTGTAAGTGAGGGTTTAATTGTAATTGGATGATTCTGTGAGTTTGTGTGTAAATGAGTGTGTGTGCTTGTTTGTGGTTGTGAGCCTGTGCATTTGAATTTGTGTATGATTGTGTATTTTTGTGTCTCTGTGTGAGACAGTTTGCATGTGTATGGGCATATGTGTGTAAGTATGTTTATCTGTGTTGTGTGTGAGTGTGTGTGAGAATGTGCAGGTGTGTGTGGTGAGTGATGTGAGCGATGTGAGCATGTGTAAGTGTGTATGATAGTGTGTGGGAGTGTGTAGGTGTGAGTGTGAGGGGGATGGTGTGAGTACGTGTGTGAATGTGTGTACACGTGTATGATTGTTGATGTTTGTGAGTGTGTGTGACTGCATGTGTGTGTGTGAGTGTGTCTATGTAGGTGAGTGTTTGAGACTGTGTGTGTGAGTGCATGTGTGGGTGAGTGTGAGTGCGAGTGTGTCTTGGAGCGTGTGTATGTGTGTGGGCGCTGTTTGTGTATATCTATGTGTGTTTGTATGTGTATGAGTGTGAGTGAGTTTTTGGGTGCATTTGATAAATGACTAAGTTAACCCAAGCATTGGTGGCCCATGCCTTGCTTCTTAGGCATTCGGAATGCTGTGTTTACCAGCATTGTTTGTGGAGACTAGCCTAGAAATCAAATCTCACCATGAAAAATAAGCTGGATCTGTTCCACACCTTTCATTCCAGCAATGGGATGCTGAGATTAGCAGGCGAGCAGTTGTAGGCCACCACGTTCAAAAAAATTGCCAACGGAGGGAAAATGAAACTGGAAAAGGTGTGTCAAAGACTGTTTTCCAACCTAATGTAGAAAGCTGAAATTTGGGGGATTGTGGTGTCAGATTGTGTATGTGTGTGTGTGTGTGTGTGTGCGTCTGTGTGCATGTGTGTGTGTGAGTTTGAGTAAGTGTGTGAGTCTGTGAATGTAAGTGTGTGTGTTCCAGTGTGGGTGAGTGTGTGTGTGTCTGACTGTGTGTATTTGTGTGTTTATTTGTGTGCGTCTATTTTTGAGTGAGTGTGAAGGTGTGAGTGCGTCTGTGTGTACATGTGTATTGGAAGGTGAGTTTGAGTGGGTGTGTGTTCTTTTACGTTAATGTGTTGACATCTGGGTATTCACGTGGGAGTGAGAATGTATGTGTGTGTCTGTGTGAGGGTGTTTTTGGCTGGGTGTGTAAATGTGAAAGTAGGGGCATGTGTGTGTGTTTGCTTGTTTGTGTTCACGTTTGTGTTACTGTTTATGTATATCTATATGTGTTTGTATGGGTCAATGAGAGTGTGTGTATGTGTGTTTGTGCATGTGTCTGTGTACTTGTGTAAGAGTGTGAAATTGTGAATGTGTGTGAGTGAATGTGTGCATGCAGGTGTGTGTTTCTGTATGACTGATTGTATGAGTGTGCACCTAGGTGAGTGTTTATGTCTGTGAGTGTGATTGTGAGTCAGCCTGTGTGAGTTTCTGTGTGTATGTGTTGTGAGAGTTTGTGTTTGGTGGTGTGTTTTTGAGTCAGTGTGTGAGTGTATATGTGGGTACTTGTGAGTAAGTGTGGGAGTGTGCATGACGGTGTGTGGGAGAGAATGTGTGAGAGTATACGAGGCTGAAGGTGTGAGTGAGTGTGTGAATGTGTGTACATGTGTTTGTTGGTAGGTGTTTGTTTGTCTGACTGATTTTGTGTGTGTGTTTCTGTGAGTGAGAGTGGGAAAGTTGTAGGTGTGTACATGTGTGTGAGTGTGAAAATGTGTGTGAGTGTGTGAGTTGTGTGTAAGTGTGTGTTTCTGTAAGTGAGGGTTTAATTGTAATTGGATGATTCTGTGAGTTTGTGTGTAAATGAGTGTGTGTGCTTGTTTGTGGTTGTGAGCCTGTGCATTTGAATTTGTGTATGATTGTGTATTTTTGTGTCTCTGTGTGAGACAGTTTGCATGTGTATGGGCATATGTGTGTAAGTATGTTTATCTGTGTTGTGTGTGAGTGTGTGTGAGAATGTGCAGGTGTGTGTGGTGAGTGAAAGTGTGTTTGGGTCAGAGTGTGAGTGAGTGTTCGGTGCAGGTGTGTGAGTGTGTGTCTGTGAGTGTGCTGAGATTATTTTTGTGAGTATAACAGTGAGTCTGTGTCTTCGTTTGTTTGTGTTAGTTGAGTGTATTCAGGTGTGTTTGATACGCCTGTGTGGATGTACATGTGTGTGTGTGTGTGAGGGTGAGAGTGTGAGTGGTTTTTTTTGTGTGTGATCATGTGTGAGTGAGAGCTGGCATCTGTGTATGTGTGTTTTTGTTTGTGGTTCTGTAAGTTTGCGAGTTTGACTTTGTGTGTGTGTTTGTGTGTGAGTCTATTTTGGAGTGTGAGTGTGAATATGGGAGCACATTTGTGTGTCCATGTGTATTTGAAAGGGATTTTCTTCTTAGTGTGTGTGAAAGTAGGAGTGAATGTGATTGTGGGTGACTGTGTGTGTTGTAGTGTGCAGGTGTGTGAGTATGTGCAGGTGTGTTTGACTGAGTGTGTTTGGATTGGCGTGTGAATGCTCATTTGGGTGCAGGTGTGGGAATTTGTGTCCAAGAGATTGTGTTAATGTGTTCAGGTGTGTGATTGATGTAGAGGGGTTATGTGGACGAGTAGGAGACTGAGTGTGTCTTCGTATGTTAGTGTTCTTACTTGGGTGTATTCATGTGTATGTGAGTACACGAGTGTGTTTGTATGTGTGAGGGTGTTTTTAGGAGTTTGTGAATGTGACTGCAGGTGTATGTGTGTGTGATGGCTTGTTCGTCTGTTCTGGTGTGTGGATGTGAGTGTTTGTATATATCTATTTGTATTTTTGTGTTTGTATGTGTGTATGAGGGTGTATGTATGTATGTGCAGGTGGGTGGCGTAGGTGTCTGTGTACATGGGAACGTGTGTGAATTTTTGAATATGTGCAGGAGTGAGAGTGTGCATGAGGGTGTGTGTTTCTGTAGGTTTGAGTATGTGAGTGGTTATATATGTGAGGTTTATGGGTGTGAGTTTTTCTTAGTGAGTATATATGTGTTTACATGATGTGAGCGTGGGTAAGTGTGTATGATAGTGTGTGGGAGTGTGTAGGTGTGAGTGTGAGGGGGATGGTGTGAGTACGTGTGTGAATGTGTGTACCCATGTATGATTGTTGATGTTTGTGAGTGTGTGTGACTGCATGTGTGTGTGTGAGTGTGTCTATGTAGGTGAGTGTTTGAGACTGTGTGTGTGAGTGCATGTGTGGGTGAGTGTGAGTGCGAGTGAGTCTTGGAGCGTGTGTATGTGTGTGGCGGCTGTTTGTGTATATCTATGTGTGTTTGCGTGTGTTTGTATGTGTATGAGTGTGAGTGACTTTTTGGGTGCAGTTGATAAATGAGTAAGTTAACCCAAGCATTGGTGGCCCATGCCTTGCTTCTTAGGCATCAGTAATGCTGACTTTAGCAGCATTGTTTGTGGAGACTAGCCTAGAAATCAAATCTCACCATGAAAAATAACCTGGATCTGTCCCACACCTTTCATTCCCGCAATGGGATGCTGAGATTTGCAGGCGAGCAGTTGTAGGCCACCACGTTCAAAAAAATTGCCAACGGAGGAAAAATGAAATTGGGCAATGTCGTCAAAGACTGTTTTCCGAGCAAATGTAGAAAGCTGAAATTTCGGGGTTTGTGGTGTCAGACTGCATATATGTGTGTGTGTGTGTACGCGTGCGTTGGTGTGAGTTTGAGTAAGTGTGTGAGTCTGTGAATGTAAGTGTGTGTGTTCAAGTGTGGGTGAGTGTGTGAGTGTGAGTGTGTGTATTTGTGTGTTTATTTGTGTGAGACTATTTTTGAGTGAGTGTGAACGTGTGAGTGCGTTTGTGTGTACATGTGTATTTGAGTGTGAGTTTGAGTGGGTGTGTGTTCTTTTACATTAATGTGTTGACATCTGGGTATTCACGTGGGAGTGAGAATGTATGTGTGTTTATGTGTGAGGGTGTTTTTTGGTAGGTGTGTGGATGTGAAAGTAGGGGCATGTGTGTGTGTTATTTGTTGGTGTCTTCACATGTGTGTGTTAAACTTCGTGTATATCTATGTGTGTTTGAGTGTTCGTGTGTATGAGAGAATATGTGTTTGGGCATGTGTCTGTGTGCATGTCTCTGTGTGTGCATTTGTGAGTGTGTGTGAGTGAGTGTGTGCATGCGGGTGAGTGTTTCTGTAGGAGTGAAGGTATAAGTGTGCATATATGTGAGATTTCAGGAGTGTGTGATTGTGTGTCAGTCAGTGTGTCTGGGTGAACGTGTTGTGAGTGTGTGTGGGGGTATGATTGTGTGTCTGTGTGAGTGTATATATGGGTACGTGTTGTGAGTGTGTGTGGGAGTGTGTATGACAGGGTTTGGGAGAGTATGTGTCAGTGTATGTCAGGCTGAAGCTGTGAGTTGTGTGTAAGTTTGTGAGTGTAACTGTAGGTGAGTGTGTAATTGTCATTGAGTGATTCTGTCAGTGTGTGCCTGTGTATGAGTGTGTTTGCTTGTTTGTGGGTGTGTGCCTGTGTATTTGAATTTGGGCCTGATTGTGTATTTTTGTGTCCCTGTGGGAAATAGTTTGCATGTGTATGGGAATATGTGTGTAAGTATGTGTATTTGTGTGTTGTGTGTGAGTGTGTGAGAGTGTGTGAGAATGTGCATGTGTGTGTGAGTGAGTGTCATTGGGTTTAGGTCTGAGTGTGAGTGGATATTTGTTGCCGGTGTGTAAGTCTCAGGGTGTCTATGTGTGTGAGTGTGTTGACTTCTCGTTGGTGAGTATGACAGTGAGTGTATCTTTGTATGTTTGGGTTAGTTGGGTGTACTCAGGTGTGTTTGCTATGCCTGTGTGCATGTACATGTGTGTGTGTGAGGGAGAGTGTGTGAGTGTTTTATTGTGAAGGTGATTATGTGTGAATGAGAGCTGGCATCTCTGCATGTGTGTTTTTGTGTGCAAGTGTGTATGTTTGTGAGTGTGTATTTGTGTGTGTCTGATTTTGAGCCTACTTTTGAGTGTGAGAGTGAATATTGGAGTGCATTTGTGTGTGCATGTGCATTTGAAAGGGATTTTCTACTTTGTGTGTGTGAAAGTAGGAGTGAATGTGATTGTGGGTGACTGTGTGTGTTGTAGTGTGCAGGTGTGTGAGTATGTGCAGGTGTGTGTGACTGAGTGTGTTTGGATTGGCGTGTGAATGCTCATTTGGGTGCAGGTGTGGGAATTGGTGTCCAAGAGATTGTGTTAGCGTGTTCAGGTGTGTGATTGATGCAGAGGGGTTATGTGGACGAGTAGGAGACTGAGTGTGTCTTCGTATGTTAGTGTTCTTGCTTGTGTGTATTCACGTGTATGTGAGTACACGAGTGTGTTTGTATGTGTGAGGGTGTTTTTAGGTGTTTGTGAATGTGACTGCAGGTGTATGTGTGTGTGATGGCTTGTTCGTCTGTTCCGGTGTGTGGATGTGAGTGTTTGAATATATCTATTGGTGTTTTTGTGTTTGTATGTGTGTATGAGGGTGTATGTATGTATGTGCAGGTGGGTGGCGTAGGTGTCCGTGTACATGGGTACGTGTGTGAATTTTTGAATATGTGCAGGAGTGAGAGTGTGCATTAGGGTGTGTGTTTCTGTAGGTTTGAGTATGTGAGTGGTTATATATGTGAGGTTTATGGTTGTGAGTTTTTCTTAGTGAGTATATATGTGTTTACATGATGTGAGCGTGTGTAAGTGTGTATGATAGTGTGTGGGAGTGTGTAGGTGTGAGTGTGAGGGGGATGGTGTGAGTACGTGTGTGAATGTGTGTACACGTGTATGATTGTTGATGTTTGTGAGTGTGTGTGACTGCATGTGTGTGTGTGAGTGTGTCTATGTAGGTGAGTGTTTGAGACTGTGTGTGTGAGTGCATGTGTGGGTGAGTGTGAGTGCGAGTGTGTCTTGGAGCGTGTGTATGTGTGTGGGCGCTGTTTGTGTATATCTATGTGTGTTTGTATGTGTATGAGTGTGAGTGAGTTTTTGGGTGCAGTTGATAAATGAGTAAGTTAACCCAAGCATTGGTGGCCCATGCCTTGCTTCTTAGGCATTAGGAATGCTGTGTTTACCAGCATTGTTTGTGGAGACTAGCCTAGAAATCAAATCTCACCATGAAAAATAATCTGGATCTGTTCCACACCTTTCATTCCAGCAATGGGATGCTGAGATTAGCAGGCGAGCAGTTGTAGGCCACCACGTTCAAAAAAATTGCCAACGGAGGGAAAATGAAACTGGAAAAGGTGTGTCAAAGACTGTTTTCCAACCTAATGTAGAAAGCTGAAATTTGGGGGATTGTGGTGTCAGATTGTGTATGTGTGTGTGTGTGTGTGTGTGCGTCTGTGTGCATGTGTGTGTGTGAGTTTGAGTAAGTGTGTGAGTCTGTGAATGTAAGTGTGTGTGTTCCAGTGTGGGTGAGTGTGTGTGTGTCTGACTGTGTGTATTTGTGTGTTTATTTGTGTGTGTCTATTTTTGAGTGAGTGTGAAGGTGTGAGTGCGTCTGTGTGTACATGTGTATTGGAAGGTGAGTTTGAGTGGGTGTGTGTTCTTTTACGTTAATGTGTTGACATCTGGGTATTCACGTGGGAGTGAGAATGTATGTGTGTGTCTGTGTGAGGGTGTTTTTGGCTGGGTGTGTAAATGTGAAAGTAGGGGCATGTGTGTGTGTTTGCTTGTTTGTGTTCACGTTTGTGTTACTGTTTATGTATATCTATATGTGTTTGTATGGGTCAATGAGAGTGTGTGTATGTGTGTTTGTGCATGTGTCTGTGTACTTGTGTAAGAGTGTGAATTTGTGAATGTGTGTGAGTGAATGTGTGCATGCAGGTGTGTGTTTCTGTATGACTGATTGTATGAGTGTGCACCTAGGTGAGTGTTTATGTCTGTGAGTGTGATTGTGAGTCAGCCTGTGTGAGTTTCTGTGTGTATGTGTTGTGAGAGTTTGTGTTTGGTGGTGTGTTTTTGAGTCAGTGTGTGAGTGTATATGTGGGTACTTGTGAGTAAGTGTGGGAGTGTGCATGACGGTGTGTGGGAGAGAATGTGTGAGAGTATACGAGGCTGAAGGTGTGAGTGAGTGTGTGAATGTGTGTACATGTGTTTGTTGGTAGGTGTTTGTTTGTCTGACTGATTTTGTGTGTGTGTTTCTGTGAGTGAGAGTGGGAAAGTTGTAGGTGTGTACATGTGTGTGAGTGTGAAAATGTGTGTGAGTGTGTGAGTTGTGTGTAAGTGTGTGTTTCTGTAAGTGAGGGTTTAATTGTAATTGGATGATTCTGTGAGTTTGTGTGTAAATGAGTGTGTGTGCTTGTTTGTGGTTGTGAGCCTGTGTATTTGAATTTGTGTATGATTGTGTATTTTTGTGTCTCTGTGTGAGACAGTTTGCATGTGTATGGGCATATGTGTGTAAGTATGTTTATCTGTGTTGTGTGTGAGTGTGTGTGAGAATGTGCAGGTGTGTGTGGTGAGTGAAAGTGTGTTTGGGTCAGAGTGTGAGTGGGTGTTTGGTGCAGGTGTGTGAGTGTGTGTCTGTGAGTGTGCTGAGATTATTTTTGTGAGTATAACAGTGAGTCTGTGTCTTCGTTTGTTTGTGTTAGTTGAGTGTATTCAGGTGTGTTTGGTATGCCTGTGTGGATGTACATGTGTGTGTGTGTGAGGGTGAGAGTGTGAGTGGTTTTTTTTGTGTGTGATCATGTGTGAGTGAGAGCTGGCATCTGTGTATGTGTGTTTTAGTTTGTGGTTCTGTAGGTTTGCGAGTGTGACTTTGTGTGTGTGTTTGTGTGTGAGTCTATTTTGGAGTGTGAGTGTGAATATGGGAGTGCATTTGTGTGTCCATGTGTATTTGAAAGGGATTTTCTTCTTAGTGTGTGTGAAAGTAGGAGTGAATGTGATTGTGGGTGACTGTGTGTGTTGTAGTGTGCAGGTGTGTGCGTATGTGCAGGTGTGTGTGACTGAGTGTGTTTGGATTGGCGTGTGAATGCTCATTTGGGTGCAGGTGTGGGAATTTGTGTCCAAGAGATTGTGTTAATGTGTTCAGGTGTGTGATTGATGTAGAGGGGTTATGTGGACGAGTAGGAGACTGAGTGTGTCTTCGTATGTTAGTGTTCTTTCTTGGGTGTATTCACGTGTATGTGAGTACACGAGTGTGTTTGTATGTGTGAGGGTGTTTTTAGGTGTTTGTGAATGTGACTGCAGGTGTATGTGTGTGTGATGGCTTGTTCGTCTGTTCCGGTGTGTGGATGTGAGTGTTTGAATATATCTATTGGTGTTTTTGTGTTTGTATGTGTGTATGAGGGTGTATGTATGTATGTGCAGGTGGGTGGCGTAGGTGTCCGTGTACATGGGTACGTGTGTGAATTTTTGAATATGTGCAGGAGTGAGAGTGTGCATGAGGGTGTGTGTTTCTGTAGGTTTGAGTATGTGAGTGGTTATATATGTGAGGTTTATGGTTGTGAGTTTTTCTTAGTGAGTATATATGTGTTTACATGATGTGAGCGTGTGTAAGTGTGTATGATAGTGTGTGGGAGTGTGTAGGTGTGAGTGTGAGGGGGATGGTGTGAGTACGTGTGTGAATGTGTGTACACGTGTATGATTGTTGATGTTTGTGAGTGTGTGTGACTGCATGTGTGTGTGTGAGTGTGTCTATGTAGGTGAGTGTTTGAGACTGTGTGTGTGAGTGCATGTGTGGGTGAGTGTGAGTGCGAGTGTGTCTTGGAGCGTGTGTATGTGTGTGGGCGCTGTTTGTGTATATCTATGTGTGTTTGTATGTGTATGAGTGTGAGTGAGTTTTTGGGTGCAGTTGATAAATGACTAAGTTAACCCAAGCATTGGTGGCCCATGCCTTGCTTCTTAGGCATTAGGAATGCTGTGTTTACCAGCATTGTTTGTGGAGACTAGCCTAGAAATCAAATCTCACCATGAAAAATAAGCTGGATCTGTTCCACACCTTTCATTCCAGCAATGGGATGCTGAGATTAGCAGGCGAGCAGTTGTAGGCCACCACGTTCAAAAAAATTGCCAACGGAGGGAAAATGAAACTGGAAAAGGTGTGTCAAAGACTGTTTTCCAACCTAATGTAGAAAGCTGAAATTTGGGGGATTGTGGTGTCAGATTGTGTATGTGTGTGTGTGTGTGTGCGTCTGTGTGCATGTGTGTGTGTGAGTTTGAGTAAGTGTGTGAGTCTGTGAATGTAAGTGTGTGTGTTCCAGTGTGGGTGAGTGTGTGTGTGTCTGACTGTGTGTATTTGTGTGTTTATTTGTGTGCGTCTATTTTTGAGTGAGTGTGAAGGTGTGAGTGCGTCTGTGTGTACGTGTGTATTGGAAGGTGAGTTTGAGTGGGTGTGTGTTCTTTTACGTTAATGTGTTGACATCTGGGTATTCACGTGGGAGTGAGAATGTATGTGTGTGTCTGTGTGAGGGTGTTTTTGGCTGGGTGTGTGAATGTGAAAGTAGGGGCATGTGTGTGTGTTTGCTTGTTTGTGTTCACGTTTGTGTTACTGTTTATGTATATCTATATGTGTTTGTATGGGTCAATGAGAGTGTGTGTATGTGTGTTTGTGCATGTGTCTGTGTACTTGTGTAAGAGTGTGAAATTGTGAATGTGTGTGAGTGAATGTGTGCATGCAGGTGTGTGTTTCTGTATGACTGATTGTATGAGTGTGCACCTAGGTGAGTGTTTATGTCTGTGAGTGTGATTGTGAGTCAGCCTGTGTGAGTTTCTGTGTGTATGTGTTGTGAGAGTTTGTGTTTGGTGGTGTGTTTTTGAGTCAGTGTGTGAGTGTATATGTGGGTACTTGTGAGTAAGTGTGGGAGTGTGCATGACGGTGTGTGGGAGAGAATGTGTGAGAGTATACGAGGCTGAAGGTGTGAGTGAGTGTGTGAATGTGTGTACATGTGTTTGTTGGTAGGTGTTTGTTTGTCTGACTGATTTTGTGTGTGTGTTTCTGTGAGTGAGAGTGGGAAAGTTGTAGGTGTGTACATGTGTGTGAGTGTGAAAATGTGTGTGAGTGTGTGAGTTGTGTGTAAGTGTGTGTTTCTGTAAGTGAGGGTTTAATTGTAATTGGATGATTCTGTGAGTTTGTGTGTAAATGAGTGTGTGTGCTTGTTTGTGGTTGTGAGCCTGTGCATTTGAATTTGTGTATGATTGTGTATTTTTGTGTCTCTGTGTGAGACAGTTTGCATGTGTATGGGCATATGTGTGTAAGTATGTTTATCTGTGTTGTGTGTGAGTGTGTGTGAGAATGTGCAGGTGTGTGTGGTGAGTGAAAGTGTGTTTGGGTCAGAGTGTGAGTGAGTGTTCGGTGCAGGTGTGTGAGTGTGTGTCTGTGAGTGTGCTGAGATTATTTTTGTGAGTATAACAGTGAGTCTGTGTCTTCGTTTGTTTGTGTTAGTTGAGTGTATTCAGGTGTGTTTGATACGCCTGTGTGGATGTACATGTGTGTGTGTGTGAGGGTGAGAGTGTGAGTGGTTTTTTTTGTGTGTGATCATGTGTGAGTGAGAGCTGGCATCTGTGTATGTGTGTTTTTGTTTGTGGTTTTGTAAGTTTGCGAGTGTGACTTTGTGTGTGTGTTTGTGTGTGAGTCTATTTTGGAGTGTGAGTGTGAATATGGGAGTGCATTTGTGTGTCCATGTGTATTTGAAAGGGATTTTCTTCTTAGTGTGTGTGAAAGTAGGAGTGAATGTGATTGTGGGTGACTGTGTGTGTTGTAGTGTGCAGGTGTGTGAGTATGTGCAGGTGTGTTTGACTGAGTGTGTTTGGATTGGCGTGTGAATGCTCATTTGGGTGCAGGTGTGGGAATTTGTGTCCAAGAGATTGTGTTAATGTGTTCAGGTGTGTGATTGATGTAGAGGGGTTATGTGGACGAGTAGGAGACTGAGTGTGTCTTCGTATGTTAGTGTTCTTACTTGGGTGTATTCATGTGTATGTGAGTACACGAGTGTGTTTGTATGTGTGAGGGTGTTTTTAGGAGTTTTTGAATGTGACTGCAGGTGTATGTGTGTGTGATGGCTTGTTCGTCTGTTCTGGTGTGTGGATGTGAGTGTTTGTATATATCTATTTGTATTTTTGTGTTTGTATGTGTGTATGAGGGTGTATGTATGTATGTGCAGGTGGGTGGCGTAGGTGTCTGTGTACATGGGAACGTGTGTGAATTTTTGAATATGTGCAGGAGTGAGAGTGTGCATGAGGGTGTGTGTTTCTGTAGGTTTGAGTATGTGAGTGGTTATATATGTGAGGTTTATGGGTGTGAGTTTTTCTTAGTGAGTATATATGTGTTTACATGATGTGAGCGTGGGTAAGTGTGTATGATAGTGTGTGGGAGTGTGTAGGTGTGAGTGTGAGGGGGATGGTGTGAGTACGTGTGTGAATGTGTGTACCCATGTATGATTGTTGATGTTTGTGAGTGTGTGTGACTGCATGTGTGTGTGTGAGTGTGTCTATGTAGGTGAGTGTTTGAGACTGTGTGTGTGAGTGCATGTGTGGGTGAGTGTGAGTGCGAGTGAGTCTTGGAGCGTGTGTATGTGTGTGGCGGCTGTTTGTGTATATCTATGTGTGTTTGCGTGTGTTTGTATGTGTATGAGTGTGAGTGACTTTTTGGGTGCAGTTGATAAATGAGTAAGTTAACCCAAGCATTGGTGGCCCATGCCTTGCTTCTTAGGCATCAGTAATGCTGACTTTAGCAGCATTGTTTGTGGAGACTAGCCTAGAAATCAAATCTCACCATGAAAAATAACCTGGATCTGTCCCACACCTTTCATTCCCGCAATGGGATGCTGAGATTTGCAGGCGAGCAGTTGTAGGCCACCACGTTCAAAAAAATTGCCAACGGAGGAAAAATGAAATTGGGCAAGGTCGTCAAAGACTGTTTTCCGAGCAAATGTAGAAAGCTGAAATTTCGGGGTTTGTGGTGTCAGACTGCATATGTGTGTGTGTGTGTGTACGCGTGCGTTGGTGTGAGTTTGAGTAAGTGTGTGAGTCTGTGAATGTAAGTGTGTGTGTTCAAGTGTGGGTGAGTGTGTGAGTGTGAGTGTGTGTATTTGTGTGTTTATTTGTGTGAGACTATTTTTGAGTGAGTGTGAACGTGTGAGTGCGTTTGTGTGTACATGTGTATTTGAGTGTGAGTTTGAGTGGGTGTGTGTTCTTTTACATTAATGTGTTGACATCTGGGTATTCACGTGGGAGTGAGAATGTATGTGTGTTTATGTGTGAGGGTGTTTTAGGGTAGGTGTGTGGATGTGAAAGTAGGGGCATGTGTGTGTTATTTGTTTGTGTCTTCACATGTGTGTGTTAAACTTCGTGTATATCTATGTGTGTTTGAGTGTTCGTGTGTATGAGAGAATATGTGTTTGGGCATGTGTCTGTGTGCATGTCTCTGTGTGTGCATTTGTGAGTGTGTGTGAGTGAGTGTGTGCATGCGGGTGAGTGTTTCTGTAGGAGTGAAGGTATAAGTGTGCATATATGTGAGATTTCAGGAGTGTGTGATTGTGTGTCTGCCAGTGTGTATGGGTGAACATGTGAGTGTGTGTGGGGGTATGTTTGTGTGTCTGTGTGAGTGTATATATGGGTACGTGTTGTGAGTGTGTGTGGGAGTGTGTATGACAGTGTTTGGGAGAGTATGTGTCAGTGTATGTCAGGCTGAAGCTGTGAGTTGTGTGTAAGTTTGTGAGTGTAACTATAGGTGAGTGTGTAATTGTCATTGAGTGATTCTGTCAGTGTGTGCCTGTGTATGAGTGTGTTTGCTTGTTTGTGGGTGTGTGCCTGTGTATTTGAATTTGGGCCTGATTGTGTATTTTTGTGTCCCTGTGGGAAATAGTTTGCATGTGTATGGGAATATGTGTGTAAGTATGTGTATTTGTGTGTTGTGTGTGAGTGTGTGAGAGTGTGTGAGAATGTGCAGGTGTGTGTGAGTGAGTGTCATTGGGTTTAGGTCTGAGTGTGAGTGGATATTTGTTGCCGGTGTGTAAGTCTCAGGGTGTCTATGTGTGTGAGTGTGTTGACTTCTCGTTGGTGAGTATGACAGTGAGTGTATCTTTGTATGTTTGTGTTAGTTGGGTGTACTCAGGTGTGTTTGCTATGCCTGTGTGCATGTACATGTGTGTGTGTGAGGGAGAGTGTGTGAGTGTTTTATTGTGAAGGTGATTATGTGTGAATGAGAGCTGGCATCTCTGCATGTGTGTTTTTGTGTGCAAGTGTGTATGTTTGTGAGTGTGTATTTGTGTGTGTCTGATTTTGAGCCTACTTTTGAGTGTGAGAGTGAATATTGGAGTGCATTTGTGTGTGCATGTGCATTTGAAAGGGATTTTCTACTTTGTGTGTGTGAAAGTAGGAGTGAATGTGATTGTGGGTGACTGTGTGTGTTGTAGTGTGCAGGTGTGTGAGTATGTGCAGGTGTGTGTGACTGAGTGTGTTTGGATTGGCGTGTGAATGCTCATTTGGGTGCAGGTGTGGGAATTGGTGTCCAAGAGATTGTGTTAGCGTGTTCAGGTGTGTGATTGATGTAGAGGGGTTATGTGGACGAGTAGGAGACTGAGTGTGTCTTCGTATGTTAGTGTTCTTGCTTGTGTGTATTCACGTGTATGTGAGTACACGAGTGTGTTTGTATGTGTGAGGGTGTTTTTAGGTGTTTGTGAATGTGACTGCAGGTGTATGTGTGTGTGATGGCTTGTTCGTCTGTTCCGGTGTGTGGATGTGAGTGTTTGAATATATCTATTGGTGTTTTTGTGTTTGTATGTGTGTATGAGGGTGTATGTATGTATGTGCAGGTGGGTGGCGTAGGTGTCCGTGTACATGGGTACGTGTGTGAATTTTTGAATATGTGCAGGAGTGAGAGTGTGCATGAGGGTGTGTGTTTCTGTAGGTTTGAGTATGTGAGTGGGTATATATGTGAGGTTTATGGTTGTGAGTTTTTCTTAGTGAGTATATATGTGTTTACATGATGTGAGCGTGTGTAAGTGTGTATGATAGTGTGTGGGAGTGTGTAGGTGTGAGTGTGAGGGGGATGGTGTGAGTACGTGTGTGAATGTGTGTACACGTGTATGATTGTTGATGTTTGTGAGTGTGTGTGACTGCATGTGTGTGTGTGAGTGTGTCTATGTAGGTGAGTGTTTGAGACTGTGTGTGTGAGTGCATGTGTGGGTGAGTGTGAATGCGAGTGTGTCTTGGAGCGTGTGTATGTGTGTGGGCGCTGTTTGTGTATATCTATGTGTGTTTGTATGTGTATGAGTGTGAGTGAGTTTTTGGGTGCAGTTGATAAATGACTAAGTTAACCCAAGCATTGGTGGCCCATGCCTTGCTTCTTAGGCATTAGGAATGCTGTGTTTACCAGCATTGTTTGTGGAGACTAGCCTAGAAATCAAATCTCACCATGAAAAATAAGCTGGATCTGTTCCACACCTTTCATTCCAGCAATGGGATGCTGAGATTAGCAGGCGAGCAGTTGTAGGCCACCACGTTCAAAAAAATTGCCAACGGAGGGAAAATGAAACTGGAAAAGGTGTGTCAAAGACTGTTTTCCAACCTAATGTAGAAAGCTGAAATTTGGGGGATTGTGGTGTCAGATTGTGTATGTGTGTGTGTGTGTGTGCGTCTGTGTGCATGTGTGTGTGTGAGTTTGAGTAAGTGTGTGAGTCTGTGAATGTAAGTGTGTGTGTTCCAGTGTGGGTGAGTGTGTGTGTGTCTGACTGTGTGTATTTGTGTGTTTATTTGTGTGCGTCTATTTTTGAGTGAGTGTGAAGGTGTGAGTGCGTCTGTGTGTACGTGTGTATTGGAAGGTGAGTTTGAGTGGGTGTGTGTTCTTTTACGTTAATGTGTTGACATCTGGGTATTCACGTGGGAGTGAGAATGTATGTGTGTGTCTGTGTGAGGGTGTTTTTGGCTGGGTGTGTGAATGTGAAAGTAGGGGCATGTGTGTGTGTTTGCTTGTTTGTGTTCACGTTTGTGTTACTGTTTATGTATATCTATATGTGTTTGTATGGGTCAATGAGAGTGTGTGTATGTGTGTTTGTGCATGTGTCTGTGTACTTGTGTAAGAGTGTGAATTTGTGAATGTGTGTGAGTGAATGTGTGCATGCAGGTGTGTGTTTCTGTATGACTGATTGTATGAGTGTGCACCTAGGTGAGTGTTTATGTCTGTGAGTGTGATTGTGAGTCAGCCTGTGTGAGTTTCTGTGTGTATGTGTTGTGAGAGTTTGTGTTTGGTGGTGTGTTTTTGAGTCAGTGTGTGAGTGTATATGTGGGTACTTGTGAGTAAGTGTGGGAGTGTGCATGACGGTGTGTGGGAGAGAATGTGTGAGAGTATACGAGGCTGAAGGTGTGAGTGAGTGTGTGAATGTGTGTACATGTGTTTGTTGGTAGGTGTTTGTTTGTCTGACTGATTTTGTGTGTGTGTTTCTGTGAGTGAGAGTGGGAAAGTTGTAGGTGTGTACATGTGTGTGAGTGTGAAAATGTGTGTGAGTGTGTGAGTTGTGTGTAAGTGTGTGTTTCTGTAAGTGAGGGTTTAATTGTAATTGGATGATTCTGTGAGTTTGTGTGTAAATGAGTGTGTGTGCTTGTTTGTGGTTGTGAGCCTGTGCATTTGAATTTGTGTATGATTGTGTATTTTTGTGTCTCTGTGTGAGACAGTTTGCATGTGTATGGGCATATGTGTGTAAGTATGTTTATCTGTGTTGTGTGTGAGTGTGTGTGAGAATGTGCAGGTGTGTGTGGTGAGTGAAAGTGTGTTTGGGTCAGAGTGTGAGTGAGTGTTCGGTGCAGGTGTGTGAGTGTGTGTCTGTGAGTGTGCTGAGATTATTTTTGTGAGTATAACAGTGAGTCTGTGTCTTCGTTTGTTTGTGTTAGTTGAGTGTATTCAGGTGTGTTTGATACGCCTGTGTGGATGTACATGTGTGTGTGTGTGAGGGTGAGAGTGTGAGTGGTTTTTTTTGTGTGTGATCATGTGTGAGTGAGAGCTGGCATCTGTGTATGTGTGTTTTTGTTTGTGGTTTTGTAAGTTTGCGAGTGTGACTTTGTGTGTGTGTTTGTGTGTGAGTCTATTTTGGAGTGTGAGTGTGAATATGGGAGTGCATTTGTGTGTCCATGTGTATTTGAAAGGGATTTTCTTCTTAGTGTGTGTGAAAGTAGGAGTGAATGTGATTGTGGGTGACTGTGTGTGTTGTAGTGTGCAGGTGTGTGAGTATGTGCAGGTGTGTTTGACTGAGTGTGTTTGGATTGGCGTGTGAATGCTCATTTGGGTGCAGGTGTGGGAATTTGTGTCCAAGAGATTGTGTTAATGTGTTCAGGTGTGTGATTGATGTAGAGGGGTTATGTGGACGAGTAGGAGACTGAGTGTGTCTTCGTATGTTAGTGTTCTTACTTGGGTGTATTCATGTGTATGTGAGTACACGAGTGTGTTTGTATGTGTGAGGGTGTTTTTAGGAGTTTTTGAATGTGACTGCAGGTGTATGTGTGTGTGATGGCTTGTTCGTCTGTTCTGGTGTGTGGATGTGAGTGTTTGTATATATCTATTTGTATTTTTGTGTTTGTATGTGTGTATGAGGGTGTATGTATGTATGTGCAGGTGGGTGGCGTAGGTGTCTGTGTACATGGGAACGTGTGTGAATTTTTGAATATGTGCAGGAGTGAGAGTGTGCATGAGGGTGTGTGTTTCTGTAGGTTTGAGTATGTGAGTGGTTATATATGTGAGGTTTATGGGTGTGAGTTTTTCTTAGTGAGTATATATGTGTTTACATGATGTGAGCGTGGGTAAGTGTGTATGATAGTGTGTGGGAGTGTGTAGGTGTGAGTGTGAGGGGGATGGTGTGAGTACGTGTGTGAATGTGTGTACCCATGTATGATTGTTGATGTTTGTGAGTGTGTGTGACTGCATGTGTGTGTGTGAGTGTGTCTATGTAGGTGAGTGTTTGAGACTGTGTGTGTGAGTGCATGTGTGGGTGAGTGTGAGTGCGAGTGAGTCTTGGAGCGTGTGTATGTGTGTGGCGGCTGTTTGTGTATATCTATGTGTGTTTGCGTGTGTTTGTATGTGTATGAGTGTGAGTGACTTTTTGGGTGCAGTTGATAAATGAGTAAGTTAACCCAAGCATTGGTGGCCCATGCCTTGCTTCTTAGGCATCAGTAATGCTGACTTTAGCAGCATTGTTTGTGGAGACTAGCCTAGAAATCAAATCTCACCATGAAAAATAACCTGGATCTGTCCCACACCTTTCATTCCCGCAATGGGATGCTGAGATTTGCAGGCGAGCAGTTGTAGGCCACCACGTTCAAAAAAATTGCCAACGGAGGAAAAATGAAATTGGGCAAGGTCGTCAAAGACTGTTTTCCGAGCAAATGTAGAAAGCTGAAATTTCGGGGTTTGTGGTGTCAGACTGCATATGTGTGTGTGTGTGTGTACGCGTGCGTTGGTGTGAGTTTGAGTAAGTGTGTGAGTCTGTGAATGTAAGTGTGTGTGTTCAAGTGTGGGTGAGTGTGTGAGTGTGAGTGTGTGTATTTGTGTGTTTATTTGTGTGAGACTATTTTTGAGTGAGTGTGAACGTGTGAGTGCGTTTGTGTGTACATGTGTATTTGAGTGTGAGTTTGAGTGGGTGTGTGTTCTTTTACATTAATGTGTTGACATCTGGGTATTCACGTGGGAGTGAGAATGTATGTGTGTTTATGTGTGAGGGTGTTTTAGGGTAGGTGTGTGGATGTGAAAGTAGGGGCATGTGTGTGTTATTTGTTTGTGTCTTCACATGTGTGTGTTAAACTTCGTGTATATCTATGTGTGTTTGAGTGTTCGTGTGTATGAGAGAATATGTGTTTGGGCATGTGTCTGTGTGCATGTCTCTGTGTGTGCATTTGTGAGTGTGTGTGAGTGAGTGTGTGCATGCGGGTGAGTGTTTCTGTAGGAGTGAAGGTATAAGTGTGCATATATGTGAGATTTCAGGAGTGTGTGATTGTGTGTCTGCCAGTGTGTATGGGTGAACATGTGAGTGTGTGTGGGGGTATGTTTGTGTGTCTGTGTGAGTGTATATATGGGTACGTGTTGTGAGTGTGTGTGGGAGTGTGTATGACAGTGTTTGGGAGAGTATGTGTCAGTGTATGTCAGGCTGAAGCTGTGAGTTGTGTGTAAGTTTGTGAGTGTAACTATAGGTGAGTGTGTAATTGTCATTGAGTGATTCTGTCAGTGTGTGCCTGTGTATGAGTGTGTTTGCTTGTTTGTGGGTGTGTGCCTGTGTATTTGAATTTGGGCCTGATTGTGTATTTTTGTGTCCCTGTGGGAAATAGTTTGCATGTGTATGGGAATATGTGTGTAAGTATGTGTATTTGTGTGTTGTGTGTGAGTGTGTGAGAGTGTGTGAGAATGTGCAGGTGTGTGTGAGTGAGTGTCATTGGGTTTAGGTCTGAGTGTGAGTGGATATTTGTTGCCGGTGTGTAAGTCTCAGGGTGTCTATGTGTGTGAGTGTGTTGACTTCTCGTTGGTGAGTATGACAGTGAGTGTATCTTTGTATGTTTGTGTTAGTTGGGTGTACTCAGGTGTGTTTGCTATGCCTGTGTGCATGTACATGTGTGTGTGTGAGGGAGAGTGTGTGAGTGTTTTATTGTGAAGGTGATTATGTGTGAATGAGAGCTGGCATCTCTGCATGTGTGTTTTTGTGTGCAAGTGTGTATGTTTGTGAGTGTGTATTTGTGTGTGTCTGATTTTGAGCCTACTTTTGAGTGTGAGAGTGAATATTGGAGTGCATTTGTGTGTGCATGTGCATTTGAAAGGGATTTTCTACTTTGTGTGTGTGAAAGTAGGAGTGAATGTGATTGTGGGTGACTGTGTGTGTTGTAGTGTGCAGGTGTGTGAGTATGTGCAGGTGTGTGTGACTGAGTGTGTTTGGATTGGCGTGTGAATGCTCATTTGGGTGCAGGTGTGGGAATTGGTGTCCAAGAGATTGTGTTAGCGTGTTCAGGTGTGTGATTGATGTAGAGGGGTTATGTGGACGAGTAGGAGACTGAGTGTGTCTTCGTATGTTAGTGTTCTTGCTTGTGTGTATTCACGTGTATGTGAGTACACGAGTGTGTTTGTATGTGTGAGGGTGTTTTTAGGTGTTTGTGAATGTGACTGCAGGTGTATGTGTGTGTGATGGCTTGTTCGTCTGTTCCGGTGTGTGGATGTGAGTGTTTGAATATATCTATTGGTGTTTTTGTGTTTGTATGTGTGTATGAGGGTGTATGTATGTATGTGCAGGTGGGTGGCGTAGGTGTCCGTGTACATGGGTACGTGTGTGAATTTTTGAATATGTGCAGGAGTGAGAGTGTGCATGAGGGTGTGTGTTTCTGTAGGTTTGAGTATGTGAGTGGGTATATATGTGAGGTTTATGGTTGTGAGTTTTTCTTAGTGAGTATATATGTGTTTACATGATGTGAGCGTGTGTAAGTATGTATGATAGTGTGTGGGAGTGTGTAGGTGTGAGTGTGAGGGGGATGGTGTGAGTACGTGTGTGAATGTGTGTACACGTGTATGATTGTTGATGTTTGTGAGTGTGTGTGACTGCATGTGTGTGTGTGAGTGTGTCTATGTAGGTGAGTGTTTGAGACTGTGTGTGTGAGTGCATGTGTCGGTGAGTGTGAGTGCGAGTGTGTCTTGGAGCGTGTGTATGTGTGTGGGCGCTGTTTGTGTATATCTATGTGTGTTTGTATGTGTATGAGTGTGAGTGAGTTTTTGCGTGCAGTTGATAAATGAGTAAGTTAACCCAAGCATTGGTGGCCCATGCCTTGCTTCTTAGGCATTAGGAATGCTGTGTTTACCAGCATTGTTTGTGGAGACTAGCCTAGAAATCAAATCTCACCATGAAAAATAATCTGGATCTGTTCCACACCTTTCATTCCAGCAATGGGATGCTGAGATTAGCAGGCGAGCAGTTGTAGGCCACCACGTTCAAAAAAATTGCCAACGGAGGGAAAATGAAACTGGAAAAGGTGTGTCAAAGACTGTTTTCCAACCAAATGTAGAAAGCTGAAATTTGGGGGATTGTGGTGTCAGATTGTGTATGTGTGTGTGTGTGTGTGTGTGTGCGTCTGTGTGCATGTGTGTGTGAGTTTGAGTAAGTGTGTGAGTCTGTGAATGTAAGTGTGTGTGTTCCAGTGTGGGTGAGTGTGTGAGTGTGTCTGACTGTGTGTATTTGTGTGTTTATTTGTGTGTGTCTATTTTTGAGTGAGTGTGAAGGTGTGAGTGCGTCTGTGTGTACATGTGTATTGGAAGGTGAGTTTGAGTGGGTGTGTGTTCTTTTACGTTAATGTGTTGACATCTGGGTATTCACGTGGGAGTGAGAATGTATGTGTGTGTCTGTGTGAGGGTGTTTTTGGCTGGGTGTGTGAATGTGAAAGTAGGGGCATGTGTGTGTGTTTGCTTGTTTGTGTTCACGTTTGTGTTACTGTTTATGTATATCTATATGTGTTTGTATGGGTCAATGAGAGTGTGTGTATGTGTGTTTGTGCATGTGTCTGTGTACTTGTGTAAGAGTGTGAAATTGTGAATGTTTGTGAGTGAATGTGTTCATGCAGGTGTGTGTTTCTGTATGACTGTATGAGTGTGCACCTAGGTGAATGTTTATGTCTGTGAGTGTGATTGTGAGTCAGCCTGTGTGAGTTTCTGCGTGTATGTGTTGTGAGAGTTTGTGTTTGGTGGTGTGTTTTTGAGTCAGTGTGTGAGTGTATATGTGGGTACTTGTGAGTAAGTGTGGGAGTGTGCATGACGGTGTGTGGGAGAGAATGTGTGAGAGTATACGAGGCTGAAGGTGTGAGTGAGTGTGTGAATGTGTGTACATGTGTTTGTTGGTAGGTGTTTGTTTGTCTGACTGATTTTGTGTGTGTGTTTCTGTGAGTGAGAGTGGGAAAGTTGTAGGTGTGTACATGTGTGTGAGTGTGAAAATGTGTGTGAGTGTGTGAGTTGTGTGTAAGTGTGTGTTTCTGTAAGTGAGGGTTTAATTGTAATTGGATGATTCTGTGAGTTTGTGTGTAAATGAGTGTGTGTGCTTGTTTGTGGTTGTGAGCCTGTGCATTCGAATTTGTGTATGATTGTGTATTTTTGTGTCTCTGTGTGAGACAGTTTGCATGTGTATGGGCATATGTGTGTAAGTATGTTTATCTGTGTTGTGTGTGAGTGTGTGTGAGAATGTGCAGGTGTGTGTGGTGAGTGATGTGAGCGATGTGAGCATGTGTAAGTGTGTATGATAGTGTGTGGGAGTGTGTAGGTGTGAGTGTGAGGGGGATGGTGTGAGTACGTGTGTGAATGTGTGTACACGTGTATGATTGTTGATGTTTGTGAGTGTGTGTGACTGCATGTGTGTGTGTGAGTGTGTCTATGTAGGTGAGTGTTTGAGACTGTGTGTGTGAGTGCATGTGTGGGTGAGTGTGAGTGCGAGTGTGTCTTGGAGCGTGTGTATGTGTGTGGGCGCTGTTTGTGTATATCTATGTGTGTTTGTATGTGTATGAGTGTGAGTGAGTTTTTGCGTGCAGTTGATAAATGAGTAAGTTAACCCAAGCATTGGTGGCCCATGCCTTGCTTCTTAGGCATTAGGAATGCTGTGTTTACCAGCATTGTTTGTGGAGACTAGCCTAGAAATCAAATCTCACCATGAAAAATAATCTGGATCTGTTCCACACCTTTCATTCCAGCAATGGGATGCTGAGATTAGCAGGCGAGCAGTTGTAGGCCACCACGTTCAAAAAAATTGCCAACGGAGGGAAAATGAAACTGGAAAAGGTGTGTCAAAGACTGTTTTCCAACCAAATGTAGAAAGCTGAAATTTGGGGGATTGTGGTGTCAGATTGTGTATGTGTGTGTGTGTGTGTGTGTGTGCGTCTGTGTGCATGTGTGTGTGAGTTTGAGTAAGTGTGTGAGTCTGTGAATGTAAGTGTGTGTGTTCCAGTGTGGGTGAGTGTGTGAGTGTGTCTGACTGTGTGTATTTGTGTGTTTATTTGTGTGTGTCTATTTTTGAGTGAGTGTGAAGGTGTGAGTGCGTCTGTGTGTACATGTGTATTGGAAGGTGAGTTTGAGTGGGTGTGTGTTCTTTTACGTTAATGTGTTGACATCTGGGTATTCACGTGGGAGTGAGAATGTATGTGTGTGTCTGTGTGAGGGTGTTTTTGGCTGGGTGTGTGAATGTGAAAGTAGGGGCATGTGTGTGTGTTTGCTTGTTTGTGTTCACGTTTGTGTTACTGTTTATGTATATCTATATGTGTTTGTATGGGTCAATGAGAGTGTGTGTATGTGTGTTTGTGCATGTGTCTGTGTACTTGTGTAAGAGTGTGAAATTGTGAATGTGTGTGAGTGAATGTGTTCATGCAGGTGTGTGTTTCTGTATGACTGTATGAGTGTGCACCTAGGTGAATGTTTATGTCTGTGAGTGTGATTGTGAGTCAGCCTGTGTGAGTTTCTGTGTGTATGTGTTGTGAGAGTTTGTGTTTGGTGGTGTGTTTTTGAGTCAGTGTGTGAGTGTATATGTGGGTACTTGTGAGTAAGTGTGGGAGTGTGCATGACGGTGTGTGGGAGAGAATGTGTGAGAGTATACGAGGCTGAAGGTGTGAGTGAGTGTGTGAATGTGTGTACATGTGTTTGTTGGTAGGTGTTTGTTTGTCTGACTGATTTTGTGTGTGTGTTTCTGTGAGTGAGAGTGGGAAAGTTGTAGGTGTGTACATGTGTGTGAGTGTGAAAATGTGTGTGAGTGTGTGAGTTGTGTGTAAGTGTGTGTTTCTGTAAGTGAGGGTTTAATTGTAATTGGATGATTCTGTGAGTTTGTGTGTAAATGAGTGTGTGTGCTTGTTTGTGGTTGTGAGCCTGTGTATTTGAATTTGTGTATGATTGTGTATTTTTGTGTCTCTGTGTGAGACAGTTTGCATGTGTATGGGCATATGTGTGTAAGTATGTTTTTCTGTGTTGTGTGTGAGTGTGTGTGAGAATGTGCAGGTGTGTGTGGTGAGTGAAAGTGTGTTTGGGTCAGAGTGTGAGTGGGTGTTCGGTGCAGGTGTGTGAGTGTGTGTCTGTGAGTGTGCTGAGATTATTTTTGTGAGTATAACAGTGAGTCTGTGTCTTCGTTTGTTTGTGTTAGTTGAGTGTATTCAGGTGTGTTTGGTATGCCTGTGTGGATGTACATGTGTGTGTGTGTGAGGGTGAGAGTGTGAGTGGTTTTTTTTGTGTGTGATCATGTGTGAGTGAGAGCTGGCATCTGTGTATGTGTGTTTTAGTTTGTGGTTCTGTAGGTTTGTGAGTGTGACTTTGTGTGTGTGTTTGTGTGTGAGTCTATTTTGGAGTGTGAGTGTGAATATGGGAGCGCATTTGTGTGTCCATGTGTATTTGAAAGGGATTTTCTTCTTAGTGTGTGTGAAAGTAGGAGTGAATGTGATTGTGGGTGACTGTGTGTGTTGTAGTGTGCAGGTGTGTGAGTATGTGCAGGTGTGTGTGACTGAGTGTGTTTGGATTGGCGTGTGAATGCTCATTTGGGTGCAGGTGTGGGAATTTGTGTCCAAGAGATTGTGTTAATGTGTTCAGGTGTGTGATTGATGTGGAGGGGTTATGTGGACGAGTAGGAGACTGAGTATGTCTTCGTATGTTAGAGTTCTTGCTTGTGTGTATTCACGTGTATGTGAGTACACGAGTGTGTTTGTATGTGTGAGGGTGTTTTTAGGAGTTTGTGAATGTGACTGCAGGTGTATGTGTGTGTGATGGCTTGTTCGTCTGTTCTGGTGTGTGGATGTGAGTGTTTGTATATATCTATTTGTATTTTTGTGTTTGTATGTGTGTATGAGGGTGTATGTATGTATGTGCAGGTGGGTGGCGTAGGTGTCCGTGTACATGGGTACGTGTGTGAATTTTTGAATATGTGCAGGAGTGAGAGTGTGCATGAGGGTGTGTGTTTCTGTAGGTTTGAGTATGTGAGTGGTTATATATGTGAGGTTTATGGTTGTGAGTTTTTCTTAGTGAGTATATATGTGTTTACATGATGTGAGCGTGTGTAAGTGTGTATGATAGTGTGTGGGAGTGTGTAGGTGTGAGTGTGAGGGGGATGGTGTGAGTACGTGTGTGAATGTGTGTACCCATGTATGATTGTTGATGTTTGTGAGTGTGTGTGACTGCATGTGTGTGTGTGAGTGTGTCTATGTAGGTGAGTGTTTGAGACTGTGTGTGTGAGTGCATGTGTGGGTGAGTGTGAGTGCGAGTGAGTCTTGGAGCGTGTGTATGTGTGTGGCGGCTGTTTGTGTATATCTATGTGTGTTTGCGTGTGTTTGTATGTGTATGAGTGTGAGTGAGTTTTTGGGTGCAGTTGATAAATGAGTAAGTTAACCCAAGCATTGGTGGCCCATGCCTTGCTTCTTAGGCATTAGGAATGCTGACTTTAGCAGCATTGTTTGTGGAGACTAGCCTAGAAATCAAATCTCACCATATAAAATAACATGGATCTGTCCCACACCTTTCATTCCCGCAATGGGATGCTGAGATTAGCAGGCGAGCAGTTGTAGGCCACCACGTTCAAAAAAATTGCCAACGGAGGAAAAATGAAACTGGGCAAGGTGGTCAAAGACTGTTTTCCGAGCAAATGTAGAAAGCTGAAATTTCGGGGTTTGTGGTGTCAGACTGCATATGTGTGTGTGTGTGTGCGCATGCGTTGGTGTGAGTTTGAGTAAGTGTGTGAGTCTGTGAATGTAAGTGTGTGTGTTCCAGTGTGGGTGAGTGTGTGTGTGTCTGACTGTGTGTATTTGTGTGTTTATTTGTGTGCGTCTATTTTTGAGTGAGTGTGAAGGTGTGAGTGCGTCTGTGTGTACGTGTGTATTGGAAGGTGAGTTTGAGTGGGTGTGTGTTCTTTTACGTTAATGTGTTGACATCTGGGTATTCACGTGGGAGTGAGAATGTATGTGTGTGTCTGTGTGAGGGTGTTTTTGGCTGGGTGTGTGAATGTGAAAGTAGGGGCATGTGTGTGTGTTTGCTTGTTTGTGTTCACGTTTGTGTTACTGTTTATGTATATCTATATGTGTTTGTATGGGTCAATGAGAGTGTGTGTATGTGTGTTTGTGCATGTGTCTGTGTACTTGTGTAAGAGTGTGAATTTGTGAATGTGTGTGAGTGAATGTGTGCATGCAGGTGTGTGTTTCTGTATGACTGATTGTATGAGTGTGCACCTAGGTGAGTGTTTATGTCTGTGAGTGTGATTGTGAGTCAGCCTGTGTGAGTTTCTGTGTGTATGTGTTGTGAGAGTTTGTGTTTGGTGGTGTGTTTTTGAGTCAGTGTGTGAGTGTATATGTGGGTACTTGTGAGTAAGTGTGGGAGTGTGCATGACGGTGTGTGGGAGAGAATGTGTGAGAGTATACGAGGCTGAAGGTGTGAGTGAGTGTGTGAATGTGTGTACATGTGTTTGTTGGTAGGTGTTTGTTTGTCTGACTGATTTTGTGTGTGTGTTTCTGTGAGTGAGAGTGGGAAAGTTGTAGGTGTGTACATGTGTGTGAGTGTGAAAATGTGTGTGAGTGTGTGAGTTGTGTGTAAGTGTGTGTTTCTGTAAGTGAGGGTTTAATTGTAATTGGATGATTCTGTGAGTTTGTGTGTAAATGAGTGTGTGTGCTTGTTTGTGGTTGTGAGCCTGTGCATTTGAATTTGTGTATGATTGTGTATTTTTGTGTCTCTGTGTGAGACAGTTTGCATGTGTATGGGCATATGTGTGTAAGTATGTTTATCTGTGTTGTGTGTGAGTGTGTGTGAGAATGTGCAGGTGTGTGTGGTGAGTGAAAGTGTGTTTGGGTCAGAGTGTGAGTGAGTGTTCGGTGCAGGTGTGTGAGTGTGTGTCTGTGAGTGTGCTGAGATTATTTTTGTGAGTATAACAGTGAGTCTGTGTCTTCGTTTGTTTGTGTTAGTTGAGTGTATTCAGGTGTGTTTGATACGCCTGTGTGGATGTACATGTGTGTGTGTGTGAGGGTGAGAGTGTGAGTGGTTTTTTTTGTGTGTGATCATGTGTGAGTGAGAGCTGGCATCTGTGTATGTGTGTTTTTGTTTGTGGTTTTGTAAGTTTGCGAGTGTGACTTTGTGTGTGTGTTTGTGTGTGAGTCTATTTTGGAGTGTGAGTGTGAATATGGGAGTGCATTTGTGTGTCCATGTGTATTTGAAAGGGATTTTCTTCTTAGTGTGTGTGAAAGTAGGAGTGAATGTGATTGTGGGTGACTGTGTGTGTTGTAGTGTGCAGGTGTGTGAGTATGTGCAGGTGTGTTTGACTGAGTGTGTTTGGATTGGCGTGTGAATGCTCATTTGGGTGCAGGTGTGGGAATTTGTGTCCAAGAGATTGTGTTAATGTGTTCAGGTGTGTGATTGATGTAGAGGGGTTATGTGGACGAGTAGGAGACTGAGTGTGTCTTCGTATGTTAGTGTTCTTACTTGGGTGTATTCATGTGTATGTGAGTACACGAGTGTGTTTGTATGTGTGAGGGTGTTTTTAGGAGTTTTTGAATGTGACTGCAGGTGTATGTGTGTGTGATGGCTTGTTCGTCTGTTCTGGTGTGTGGATGTGAGTGTTTGTATATATCTATTTGTATTTTTGTGTTTGTATGTGTGTATGAGGGTGTATGTATGTATGTGCAGGTGGGTGGCGTAGGTGTCTGTGTACATGGGAACGTGTGTGAATTTTTGAATATGTGCAGGAGTGAGAGTGTGCATGAGGGTGTGTGTTTCTGTAGGTTTGAGTATGTGAGTGGTTATATATGTGAGGTTTATGGGTGTGAGTTTTTCTTAGTGAGTATATATGTGTTTACATGATGTGAGCGTGGGTAAGTGTGTATGATAGTGTGTGGGAGTGTGTAGGTGTGAGTGTGAGGGGGATGGTGTGAGTACGTGTGTGAATGTGTGTACCCATGTATGATTGTTGATGTTTGTGAGTGTGTGTGACTGCATGTGTGTGTGTGAGTGTGTCTATGTAGGTGAGTGTTTGAGACTGTGTGTGTGAGTGCATGTGTGGGTGAGTGTGAGTGCGAGTGAGTCTTGGAGCGTGTGTATGTGTGTGGCGGCTGTTTGTGTATATCTATGTGTGTTTGCGTGTGTTTGTATGTGTATGAGTGTGAGTGACTTTTTGGGTGCAGTTGATAAATGAGTAAGTTAACCCAAGCATTGGTGGCCCATGCCTTGCTTCTTAGGCATCAGTAATGCTGACTTTAGCAGCATTGTTTGTGGAGACTAGCCTAGAAATCAAATCTCACCATGAAAAATAACCTGGATCTGTCCCACACCTTTCATTCCCGCAATGGGATGCTGAGATTTGCAGGCGAGCAGTTGTAGGCCACCACGTTCAAAAAAATTGCCAACGGAGGAAAAATGAAATTGGGCAAGGTCGTCAAAGACTGTTTTCCGAGCAAATGTAGAAAGCTGAAATTTCGGGGTTTGTGGTGTCAGACTGCATATGTGTGTGTGTGTGTGTACGCGTGCGTTGGTGTGAGTTTGAGTAAGTGTGTGAGTCTGTGAATGTAAGTGTGTGTGTTCAAGTGTGGGTGAGTGTGTGAGTGTGAGTGTGTGTATTTGTGTGTTTATTTGTGTGAGACTATTTTTGAGTGAGTGTGAACGTGTGAGTGCGTTTGTGTGTACATGTGTATTTGAGTGTGAGTTTGAGTGGGTGTGTGTTCTTTTACATTAATGTGTTGACATCTGGGTATTCACGTGGGAGTGAGAATGTATGTGTGTTTATGTGTGAGGGTGTTTTAGGGTAGGTGTGTGGATGTGAAAGTAGGGGCATGTGTGTGTTATTTGTTTGTGTCTTCACATGTGTGTGTTAAACTTCGTGTATATCTATGTGTGTTTGAGTGTTCGTGTGTATGAGAGAATATGTGTTTGGGCATGTGTCTGTGTGCATGTCTCTGTGTGTGCATTTGTGAGTGTGTGTGAGTGAGTGTGTGCATGCGGGTGAGTGTTTCTGTAGGAGTGAAGGTATAAGTGTGCATATATGTGAGATTTCAGGAGTGTGTGATTGTGTGTCTGCCAGTGTGTATGGGTGAACATGTGAGTGTGTGTGGGGGTATGTTTGTGTGTCTGTGTGAGTGTATATATGGGTACGTGTTGTGAGTGTGTGTGGGAGTGTGTATGACAGTGTTTGGGAGAGTATGTGTCAGTGTATGTCAGGCTGAAGCTGTGAGTTGTGTGTAAGTTTGTGAGTGTAACTATAGGTGAGTGTGTAATTGTCATTGAGTGATTCTGTCAGTGTGTGCCTGTGTATGAGTGTGTTTGCTTGTTTGTGGGTGTGTGCCTGTGTATTTGAATTTGGGCCTGATTGTGTATTTTTGTGTCCCTGTGGGAAATAGTTTGCATGTGTATGGGAATATGTGTGTAAGTATGTGTATTTGTGTGTTGTGTGTGAGTGTGTGAGAGTGTGTGAGAATGTGCAGGTGTGTGTGAGTGAGTGTCATTGGGTTTAGGTCTGAGTGTGAGTGGATATTTGTTGCCGGTGTGTAAGTCTCAGGGTGTCTATGTGTGTGAGTGTGTTGACTTCTCGTTGGTGAGTATGACAGTGAGTGTATCTTTGTATGTTTGTGTTAGTTGGGTGTACTCAGGTGTGTTTGCTATGCCTGTGTGCATGTACATGTGTGTGTGTGAGGGAGAGTGTGTGAGTGTTTTATTGTGAAGGTGATTATGTGTGAATGAGAGCTGGCATCTCTGCATGTGTGTTTTTGTGTGCAAGTGTGTATGTTTGTGAGTGTGTATTTGTGTGTGTCTGATTTTGAGCCTACTTTTGAGTGTGAGAGTGAATATTGGAGTGCATTTGTGTGTGCATGTGCATTTGAAAGGGATTTTCTACTTTGTGTGTGTGAAAGTAGGAGTGAATGTGATTGTGGGTGACTGTGTGTGTTGTAGTGTGCAGGTGTGTGAGTATGTGCAGGTGTGTGTGACTGAGTGTGTTTGGATTGGCGTGTGAATGCTCATTTGGGTGCAGGTGTGGGAATTGGTGTCCAAGAGATTGTGTTAGCGTGTTCAGGTGTGTGATTGATGTAGAGGGGTTATGTGGACGAGTAGGAGACTGAGTGTGTCTTCGTATGTTAGTGTTCTTGCTTGTGTGTATTCACGTGTATGTGAGTACACGAGTGTGTTTGTATGTGTGAGGGTGTTTTTAGGTGTTTGTGAATGTGACTGCAGGTGTATGTGTGTGTGATGGCTTGTTCGTCTGTTCCGGTGTGTGGATGTGAGTGTTTGAATATATCTATTGGTGTTTTTGTGTTTGTATGTGTGTATGAGGGTGTATGTATGTATGTGCAGGTGGGTGGCGTAGGTGTCCGTGTACATGGGTACGTGTGTGAATTTTTGAATATGTGCAGGAGTGAGAGTGTGCATGAGGGTGTGTGTTTCTGTAGGTTTGAGTATGTGAGTGGGTATATATGTGAGGTTTATGGTTGTGAGTTTTTCTTAGTGAGTATATATGTGTTTACATGATGTGAGCGTGTGTAAGTGTGTATGATAGTGTGTGGGAGTGTGTAGGTGTGAGTGTGAGGGGGATGGTGTGAGTACGTGTGTGAATGTGTGTACACGTGTATGATTGTTGATGTTTGTGAGTGTGTGTGACTGCATGTGTGTGTGTGAGTGTGTCTATGTAGGTGAGTGTTTGAGACTGTGTGTGTGAGTGCATGTGTGGGTGAGTGTGAATGCGAGTGTGTCTTGGAGCGTGTGTATGTGTGTGGGCGCTGTTTGTGTATATCTATGTGTGTTTGTATGTGTATGAGTGTGAGTGAGTTTTTGGGTGCAGTTGATAAATGACTAAGTTAACCCAAGCATTGGTGGCCCATGCCTTGCTTCTTAGGCATTAGGAATGCTGTGTTTACCAGCATTGTTTGTGGAGACTAGCCTAGAAATCAAATCTCACCATGAAAAATAAGCTGGATCTGTTCCACACCTTTCATTCCAGCAATGGGATGCTGAGATTAGCAGGCGAGCAGTTGTAGGCCACCACGTTCAAAAAAATTGCCAACGGAGGGAAAATGAAACTGGAAAAGGTGTGTCAAAGACTGTTTTCCAACCTAATGTAGAAAGCTGAAATTTGGGGGATTGTGGTGTCAGATTGTGTATGTGTGTGTGTGTGTGTGCGTCTGTGTGCATGTGTGTGTGTGAGTTTGAGTAAGTGTGTGAGTCTGTGAATGTAAGTGTGTGTGTTCCAGTGTGGGTGAGTGTGTGTGTGTCTGACTGTGTGTATTTGTGTGTTTATTTGTGTGCGTCTATTTTTGAGTGAGTGTGAAGGTGTGAGTGCGTCTGTGTGTACGTGTGTATTGGAAGGTGAGTTTGAGTGGGTGTGTGTTCTTTTACGTTAATGTGTTGACATCTGGGTATTCACGTGGGAGTGAGAATGTATGTGTGTGTCTGTGTGAGGGTGTTTTTGGCTGGGTGTGTGAATGTGAAAGTAGGGGCATGTGTGTGTGTTTGCTTGTTTGTGTTCACGTTTGTGTTACTGTTTATGTATATCTATATGTGTTTGTATGGGTCAATGAGAGTGTGTGTATGTGTGTTTGTGCATGTGTCTGTGTACTTGTGTAAGAGTGTGAATTTGTGAATGTGTGTGAGTGAATGTGTGCATGCAGGTGTGTGTTTCTGTATGACTGATTGTATGAGTGTGCACCTAGGTGAGTGTTTATGTCTGTGAGTGTGATTGTGAGTCAGCCTGTGTGAGTTTCTGTGTGTATGTGTTGTGAGAGTTTGTGTTTGGTGGTGTGTTTTTGAGTCAGTGTGTGAGTGTATATGTGGGTACTTGTGAGTAAGTGTGGGAGTGTGCATGACGGTGTGTGGGAGAGAATGTGTGAGAGTATACGAGGCTGAAGGTGTGAGTGAGTGTGTGAATGTGTGTACATGTGTTTGTTGGTAGGTGTTTGTTTGTCTGACTGATTTTGTGTGTGTGTTTCTGTGAGTGAGAGTGGGAAAGTTGTAGGTGTGTACATGTGTGTGAGTGTGAAAATGTGTGTGAGTGTGTGAGTTGTGTGTAAGTGTGTGTTTCTGTAAGTGAGGGTTTAATTGTAATTGGATGATTCTGTGAGTTTGTGTGTAAATGAGTGTGTGTGCTTGTTTGTGGTTGTGAGCCTGTGCATTTGAATTTGTGTATGATTGTGTATTTTTGTGTCTCTGTGTGAGACAGTTTGCATGTGTATGGGCATATGTGTGTAAGTATGTTTATCTGTGTTGTGTGTGAGTGTGTGTGAGAATGTGCAGGTGTGTGTGGTGAGTGAAAGTGTGTTTGGGTCAGAGTGTGAGTGAGTGTTCGGTGCAGGTGTGTGAGTGTGTGTCTGTGAGTGTGCTGAGATTATTTTTGTGAGTATAACAGTGAGTCTGTGTCTTCGTTTGTTTGTGTTAGTTGAGTGTATTCAGGTGTGTTTGATACGCCTGTGTGGATGTACATGTGTGTGTGTGTGAGGGTGAGAGTGTGAGTGGTTTTTTTTGTGTGTGATCATGTGTGAGTGAGAGCTGGCATCTGTGTATGTGTGTTTTTGTTTGTGGTTTTGTAAGTTTGCGAGTGTGACTTTGTGTGTGTGTTTGTGTGTGAGTCTATTTTGGAGTGTGAGTGTGAATATGGGAGTGCATTTGTGTGTCCATGTGTATTTGAAAGGGATTTTCTTCTTAGTGTGTGTGAAAGTAGGAGTGAATGTGATTGTGGGTGACTGTGTGTGTTGTAGTGTGCAGGTGTGTGAGTATGTGCAGGTGTGTTTGACTGAGTGTGTTTGGATTGGCGTGTGAATGCTCATTTGGGTGCAGGTGTGGGAATTTGTGTCCAAGAGATTGTGTTAATGTGTTCAGGTGTGTGATTGATGTAGAGGGGTTATGTGGACGAGTAGGAGACTGAGTGTGTCTTCGTATGTTAGTGTTCTTACTTGGGTGTATTCATGTGTATGTGAGTACACGAGTGTGTTTGTATGTGTGAGGGTGTTTTTAGGAGTTTTTGAATGTGACTGCAGGTGTATGTGTGTGTGATGGCTTGTTCGTCTGTTCTGGTGTGTGGATGTGAGTGTTTGTATATATCTATTTGTATTTTTGTGTTTGTATGTGTGTATGAGGGTGTATGTATGTATGTGCAGGTGGGTGGCGTAGGTGTCTGTGTACATGGGAACGTGTGTGAATTTTTGAATATGTGCAGGAGTGAGAGTGTGCATGAGGGTGTGTGTTTCTGTAGGTTTGAGTATGTGAGTGGTTATATATGTGAGGTTTATGGGTGTGAGTTTTTCTTAGTGAGTATATATGTGTTTACATGATGTGAGCGTGGGTAAGTGTGTATGATAGTGTGTGGGAGTGTGTAGGTGTGAGTGTGAGGGGGATGGTGTGAGTACGTGTGTGAATGTGTGTACCCATGTATGATTGTTGATGTTTGTGAGTGTGTGTGACTGCATGTGTGTGTGTGAGTGTGTCTATGTAGGTGAGTGTTTGAGACTGTGTGTGTGAGTGCATGTGTGGGTGAGTGTGAGTGCGAGTGAGTCTTGGAGCGTGTGTATGTGTGTGGCGGCTGTTTGTGTATATCTATGTGTGTTTGCGTGTGTTTGTATGTGTATGAGTGTGAGTGACTTTTTGGGTGCAGTTGATAAATGAGTAAGTTAACCCAAGCATTGGTGGCCCATGCCTTGCTTCTTAGGCATCAGTAATGCTGACTTTAGCAGCATTGTTTGTGGAGACTAGCCTAGAAATCAAATCTCACCATGAAAAATAACCTGGATCTGTCCCACACCTTTCATTCCCGCAATGGGATGCTGAGATTTGCAGGCGAGCAGTTGTAGGCCACCACGTTCAAAAAAATTGCCAACGGAGGAAAAATGAAATTGGGCAAGGTCGTCAAAGACTGTTTTCCGAGCAAATGTAGAAAGCTGAAATTTCGGGGTTTGTGGTGTCAGACTGCATATGTGTGTGTGTGTGTGTACGCGTGCGTTGGTGTGAGTTTGAGTAAGTGTGTGAGTCTGTGAATGTAAGTGTGTGTGTTCAAGTGTGGGTGAGTGTGTGAGTGTGAGTGTGTGTATTTGTGTGTTTATTTGTGTGAGACTATTTTTGAGTGAGTGTGAACGTGTGAGTGCGTTTGTGTGTACATGTGTATTTGAGTGTGAGTTTGAGTGGGTGTGTGTTCTTTTACATTAATGTGTTGACATCTGGGTATTCACGTGGGAGTGAGAATGTATGTGTGTTTATGTGTGAGGGTGTTTTAGGGTAGGTGTGTGGATGTGAAAGTAGGGGCATGTGTGTGTTATTTGTTTGTGTCTTCACATGTGTGTGTTAAACTTCGTGTATATCTATGTGTGTTTGAGTGTTCGTGTGTATGAGAGAATATGTGTTTGGGCATGTGTCTGTGTGCATGTCTCTGTGTGTGCATTTGTGAGTGTGTGTGAGTGAGTGTGTGCATGCGGGTGAGTGTTTCTGTAGGAGTGAAGGTATAAGTGTGCATATATGTGAGATTTCAGGAGTGTGTGATTGTGTGTCTGCCAGTGTGTATGGGTGAACATGTGAGTGTGTGTGGGGGTATGTTTGTGTGTCTGTGTGAGTGTATATATGGGTACGTGTTGTGAGTGTGTGTGGGAGTGTGTATGACAGTGTTTGGGAGAGTATGTGTCAGTGTATGTCAGGCTGAAGCTGTGAGTTGTGTGTAAGTTTGTGAGTGTAACTATAGGTGAGTGTGTAATTGTCATTGAGTGATTCTGTCAGTGTGTGCCTGTGTATGAGTGTGTTTGCTTGTTTGTGGGTGTGTGCCTGTGTATTTGAATTTGGGCCTGATTGTGTATTTTTGTGTCCCTGTGGGAAATAGTTTGCATGTGTATGGGAATATGTGTGTAAGTATGTGTATTTGTGTGTTGTGTGTGAGTGTGTGAGAGTGTGTGAGAATGTGCAGGTGTGTGTGAGTGAGTGTCATTGGGTTTAGGTCTGAGTGTGAGTGGATATTTGTTGCCGGTGTGTAAGTCTCAGGGTGTCTATGTGTGTGAGTGTGTTGACTTCTCGTTGGTGAGTATGACAGTGAGTGTATCTTTGTATGTTTGTGTTAGTTGGGTGTACTCAGGTGTGTTTGCTATGCCTGTGTGCATGTACATGTGTGTGTGTGAGGGAGAGTGTGTGAGTGTTTTATTGTGAAGGTGATTATGTGTGAATGAGAGCTGGCATCTCTGCATGTGTGTTTTTGTGTGCAAGTGTGTATGTTTGTGAGTGTGTATTTGTGTGTGTCTGATTTTGAGCCTACTTTTGAGTGTGAGAGTGAATATTGGAGTGCATTTGTGTGTGCATGTGCATTTGAAAGGGATTTTCTACTTTGTGTGTGTGAAAGTAGGAGTGAATGTGATTGTGGGTGACTGTGTGTGTTGTAGTGTGCAGGTGTGTGAGTATGTGCAGGTGTGTGTGACTGAGTGTGTTTGGATTGGCGTGTGAATGCTCATTTGGGTGCAGGTGTGGGAATTGGTGTCCAAGAGATTGTGTTAGCGTGTTCAGGTGTGTGATTGATGTAGAGGGGTTATGTGGACGAGTAGGAGACTGAGTGTGTCTTCGTATGTTAGTGTTCTTGCTTGTGTGTATTCACGTGTATGTGAGTACACGAGTGTGTTTGTATGTGTGAGGGTGTTTTTAGGTGTTTGTGAATGTGACTGCAGGTGTATGTGTGTGTGATGGCTTGTTCGTCTGTTCCGGTGTGTGGATGTGAGTGTTTGAATATATCTATTGGTGTTTTTGTGTTTGTATGTGTGTATGAGGGTGTATGTATGTATGTGCAGGTGGGTGGCGTAGGTGTCCGTGTACATGGGTACGTGTGTGAATTTTTGAATATGTGCAGGAGTGAGAGTGTGCATGAGGGTGTGTGTTTCTGTAGGTTTGAGTATGTGAGTGGGTATATATGTGAGGTTTATGGTTGTGAGTTTTTCTTAGTGAGTATATATGTGTTTACATGATGTGAGCGTGTGTAAGTATGTATGATAGTGTGTGGGAGTGTGTAGGTGTGAGTGTGAGGGGGATGGTGTGAGTACGTGTGTGAATGTGTGTACACGTGTATGATTGTTGATGTTTGTGAGTGTGTGTGACTGCATGTGTGTGTGTGAGTGTGTCTATGTAGGTGAGTGTTTGAGACTGTGTGTGTGAGTGCATGTGTCGGTGAGTGTGAGTGCGAGTGTGTCTTGGAGCGTGTGTATGTGTGTGGGCGCTGTTTGTGTATATCTATGTGTGTTTGTATGTGTATGAGTGTGAGTGAGTTTTTGCGTGCAGTTGATAAATGAGTAAGTTAACCCAAGCATTGGTGGCCCATGCCTTGCTTCTTAGGCATTAGGAATGCTGTGTTTACCAGCATTGTTTGTGGAGACTAGCCTAGAAATCAAATCTCACCATGAAAAATAATCTGGATCTGTTCCACACCTTTCATTCCAGCAATGGGATGCTGAGATTAGCAGGCGAGCAGTTGTAGGCCACCACGTTCAAAAAAATTGCCAACGGAGGGAAAATGAAACTGGAAAAGGTGTGTCAAAGACTGTTTTCCAACCAAATGTAGAAAGCTGAAATTTGGGGGATTGTGGTGTCAGATTGTGTATGTGTGTGTGTGTGTGTGTGTGTGCGTCTGTGTGCATGTGTGTGTGAGTTTGAGTAAGTGTGTGAGTCTGTGAATGTAAGTGTGTGTGTTCCAGTGTGGGTGAGTGTGTGAGTGTGTCTGACTGTGTGTATTTGTGTGTTTATTTGTGTGTGTCTATTTTTGAGTGAGTGTGAAGGTGTGAGTGCGTCTGTGTGTACATGTGTATTGGAAGGTGAGTTTGAGTGGGTGTGTGTTCTTTTACGTTAATGTGTTGACATCTGGGTATTCACGTGGGAGTGAGAATGTATGTGTGTGTCTGTGTGAGGGTGTTTTTGGCTGGGTGTGTGAATGTGAAAGTAGGGGCATGTGTGTGTGTTTGCTTGTTTGTGTTCACGTTTGTGTTACTGTTTATGTATATCTATATGTGTTTGTATGGGTCAATGAGAGTGTGTGTATGTGTGTTTGTGCATGTGTCTGTGTACTTGTGTAAGAGTGTGAAATTGTGAATGTTTGTGAGTGAATGTGTTCATGCAGGTGTGTGTTTCTGTATGACTGTATGAGTGTGCACCTAGGTGAATGTTTATGTCTGTGAGTGTGATTGTGAGTCAGCCTGTGTGAGTTTCTGCGTGTATGTGTTGTGAGAGTTTGTGTTTGGTGGTGTGTTTTTGAGTCAGTGTGTGAGTGTATATGTGGGTACTTGTGAGTAAGTGTGGGAGTGTGCATGACGGTGTGTGGGAGAGAATGTGTGAGAGTATACGAGGCTGAAGGTGTGAGTGAGTGTGTGAATGTGTGTACATGTGTTTGTTGGTAGGTGTTTGTTTGTCTGACTGATTTTGTGTGTGTGTTTCTGTGAGTGAGAGTGGGAAAGTTGTAGGTGTGTACATGTGTGTGAGTGTGAAAATGTGTGTGAGTGTGTGAGTTGTGTGTAAGTGTGTGTTTCTGTAAGTGAGGGTTTAATTGTAATTGGATGATTCTGTGAGTTTGTGTGTAAATGAGTGTGTGTGCTTGTTTGTGGTTGTGAGCCTGTGCATTCGAATTTGTGTATGATTGTGTATTTTTGTGTCTCTGTGTGAGACAGTTTGCATGTGTATGGGCATATGTGTGTAAGTATGTTTATCTGTGTTGTGTGTGAGTGTGTGTGAGAATGTGCAGGTGTGTGTGGTGAGTGATGTGAGCGATGTGAGCATGTGTAAGTGTGTATGATAGTGTGTGGGAGTGTGTAGGTGTGAGTGTGAGGGGGATGGTGTGAGTACGTGTGTGAATGTGTGTACACGTGTATGATTGTTGATGTTTGTGAGTGTGTGTGACTGCATGTGTGTGTGTGAGTGTGTCTATGTAGGTGAGTGTTTGAGACTGTGTGTGTGAGTGCATGTGTGGGTGAGTGTGAGTGCGAGTGTGTCTTGGAGCGTGTGTATGTGTGTGGGCGCTGTTTGTGTATATCTATGTGTGTTTGTATGTGTATGAGTGTGAGTGAGTTTTTGCGTGCAGTTGATAAATGAGTAAGTTAACCCAAGCATTGGTGGCCCATGCCTTGCTTCTTAGGCATTAGGAATGCTGTGTTTACCAGCATTGTTTGTGGAGACTAGCCTAGAAATCAAATCTCACCATGAAAAATAATCTGGATCTGTTCCACACCTTTCATTCCAGCAATGGGATGCTGAGATTAGCAGGCGAGCAGTTGTAGGCCACCACGTTCAAAAAAATTGCCAACGGAGGGAAAATGAAACTGGAAAAGGTGTGTCAAAGACTGTTTTCCAACCAAATGTAGAAAGCTGAAATTTGGGGGATTGTGGTGTCAGATTGTGTATGTGTGTGTGTGTGTGTGTGTGTGCGTCTGTGTGCATGTGTGTGTGAGTTTGAGTAAGTGTGTGAGTCTGTGAATGTAAGTGTGTGTGTTCCAGTGTGGGTGAGTGTGTGAGTGTGTCTGACTGTGTGTATTTGTGTGTTTATTTGTGTGTGTCTATTTTTGAGTGAGTGTGAAGGTGTGAGTGCGTCTGTGTGTACATGTGTATTGGAAGGTGAGTTTGAGTGGGTGTGTGTTCTTTTACGTTAATGTGTTGACATCTGGGTATTCACGTGGGAGTGAGAATGTATGTGTGTGTCTGTGTGAGGGTGTTTTTGGCTGGGTGTGTGAATGTGAAAGTAGGGGCATGTGTGTGTGTTTGCTTGTTTGTGTTCACGTTTGTGTTACTGTTTATGTATATCTATATGTGTTTGTATGGGTCAATGAGAGTGTGTGTATGTGTGTTTGTGCATGTGTCTGTGTACTTGTGTAAGAGTGTGAAATTGTGAATGTGTGTGAGTGAATGTGTTCATGCAGGTGTGTGTTTCTGTATGACTGTATGAGTGTGCACCTAGGTGAATGTTTATGTCTGTGAGTGTGATTGTGAGTCAGCCTGTGTGAGTTTCTGTGTGTATGTGTTGTGAGAGTTTGTGTTTGGTGGTGTGTTTTTGAGTCAGTGTGTGAGTGTATATGTGGGTACTTGTGAGTAAGTGTGGGAGTGTGCATGACGGTGTGTGGGAGAGAATGTGTGAGAGTATACGAGGCTGAAGGTGTGAGTGAGTGTGTGAATGTGTGTACATGTGTTTGTTGGTAGGTGTTTGTTTGTCTGACTGATTTTGTGTGTGTGTTTCTGTGAGTGAGAGTGGGAAAGTTGTAGGTGTGTACATGTGTGTGAGTGTGAAAATGTGTGTGAGTGTGTGAGTTGTGTGTAAGTGTGTGTTTCTGTAAGTGAGGGTTTAATTGTAATTGGATGATTCTGTGAGTTTGTGTGTAAATGAGTGTGTGTGCTTGTTTGTGGTTGTGAGCCTGTGTATTTGAATTTGTGTATGATTGTGTATTTTTGTGTCTCTGTGTGAGACAGTTTGCATGTGTATGGGCATATGTGTGTAAGTATGTTTTTCTGTGTTGTGTGTGAGTGTGTGTGAGAATGTGCAGGTGTGTGTGGTGAGTGAAAGTGTGTTTGGGTCAGAGTGTGAGTGGGTGTTCGGTGCAGGTGTGTGAGTGTGTGTCTGTGAGTGTGCTGAGATTATTTTTGTGAGTATAACAGTGAGTCTGTGTCTTCGTTTGTTTGTGTTAGTTGAGTGTATTCAGGTGTGTTTGGTATGCCTGTGTGGATGTACATGTGTGTGTGTGTGAGGGTGAGAGTGTGAGTGGTTTTTTTTGTGTGTGATCATGTGTGAGTGAGAGCTGGCATCTGTGTATGTGTGTTTTAGTTTGTGGTTCTGTAGGTTTGTGAGTGTGACTTTGTGTGTGTGTTTGTGTGTGAGTCTATTTTGGAGTGTGAGTGTGAATATGGGAGCGCATTTGTGTGTCCATGTGTATTTGAAAGGGATTTTCTTCTTAGTGTGTGTGAAAGTAGGAGTGAATGTGATTGTGGGTGACTGTGTGTGTTGTAGTGTGCAGGTGTGTGAGTATGTGCAGGTGTGTGTGACTGAGTGTGTTTGGATTGGCGTGTGAATGCTCATTTGGGTGCAGGTGTGGGAATTTGTGTCCAAGAGATTGTGTTAATGTGTTCAGGTGTGTGATTGATGTGGAGGGGTTATGTGGACGAGTAGGAGACTGAGTATGTCTTCGTATGTTAGAGTTCTTGCTTGTGTGTATTCACGTGTATGTGAGTACACGAGTGTGTTTGTATGTGTGAGGGTGTTTTTAGGAGTTTGTGAATGTGACTGCAGGTGTATGTGTGTGTGATGGCTTGTTCGTCTGTTCTGGTGTGTGGATGTGAGTGTTTGTATATATCTATTTGTATTTTTGTGTTTGTATGTGTGTATGAGGGTGTATGTATGTATGTGCAGGTGGGTGGCGTAGGTGTCCGTGTACATGGGTACGTGTGTGAATTTTTGAATATGTGCAGGAGTGAGAGTGTGCATGAGGGTGTGTGTTTCTGTAGGTTTGAGTATGTGAGTGGTTATATATGTGAGGTTTATGGTTGTGAGTTTTTCTTAGTGAGTATATATGTGTTTACATGATGTGAGCGTGTGTAAGTGTGTATGATAGTGTGTGGGAGTGTGTAGGTGTGAGTGTGAGGGGGATGGTGTGAGTACGTGTGTGAATGTGTGTACCCATGTATGATTGTTGATGTTTGTGAGTGTGTGTGACTGCATGTGTGTGTGTGAGTGTGTCTATGTAGGTGAGTGTTTGAGACTGTGTGTGTGAGTGCATGTGTGGGTGAGTGTGAGTGCGAGTGAGTCTTGGAGCGTGTGTATGTGTGTGGCGGCTGTTTGTGTATATCTATGTGTGTTTGCGTGTGTTTGTATGTGTATGAGTGTGAGTGAGTTTTTGGGTGCAGTTGATAAATGAGTAAGTTAACCCAAGCATTGGTGGCCCATGCCTTGCTTCTTAGGCATTAGGAATGCTGACTTTAGCAGCATTGTTTGTGGAGACTAGCCTAGAAATCAAATCTCACCATATAAAATAACATGGATCTGTCCCACACCTTTCATTCCCGCAATGGGATGCTGAGATTTGCAGGCGAGCAGTTGTAGGCCACCACGTTCAAAAAAATTGCCAACGGAGGAAAAATGAAACTGGGCAAGGTGGTCAAAGACTGTTTTCCGAGCAAATGTAGAAAGCTGAAATTTCGGGGTTTGTGGTGTCAGACTGCATATGTGTGTGTGTGTGTGCGCATGCGTTGGTGTGAGTTTGAGTAAGTGTGTGAGTCTGTGAATGTAAGTGTGTGTGTTCAAGTGTGGGTGAGTGTGTGAGTGTGAGTGTGTGTATTTGTGTGTTTATTTGTGTGAGACTATTTTTGAGTGAGTGTGAACATGTGAGTGCGTTTGTGTGTACATGTGTATTTGAGTGTGAGTTTGAGTGGGTGTGTGTTCTTTTACATTAATGTGTTGACATCTGGGTATTCACGTGGGAGTGAGAATGTATGTGTGTTTATGTGTGAGGGTGTTTTTTGGTAGGTGTGTGGATGGGAAAGTAGGGGCATGTGTGTGTGTTATTTGTTTGTGTCTTCACATGTGTGTGTTAAACTTCGTGTATATCTATGTGTGTTTGAGTGTTCGTGTGTATGAGAGAATATGTGTTTGGGCATGTGTCTGTGTGCATGTCTCTGTGTGTGCATTTGTGAGTGTGTGTGAGTGAGTGTGTGCATGCGGGTGAGTGTTTCTGTAGGAGTGAAGGTATAAGTGTGCATATATGTGAGATTTCAGGAGTGTGTGATTGTGTGTCAGTCAGTGTGTCTGGGTGAACATGTTGTGAATGTGTGTGGGGGTATGATTGTGTGTCTGTGTGAGTGTATATATGGGTACGTGTTGTGAGTGTGTGTGGGAGTGTGTATGACAGTGTTTGGGAGAGTATGTGTCCGTGTATGTCAGGCTGAAGCTGTGAGTTGTGTGTAAGTTTGTGAGTGTAACTGTAGGTGAGTGTGTAATTGTCATTGAGTGATTCTGTCAGTGTGTGCCTGTGTATGAGTTTGTTTGCTTGTTTGTGGGTGTGTGCCTGTGTATTTGAATTTGGGCCTGATTGTGTATTTTTGTGTCCCTGTGAGAAATAGTTTGCATGTGTATGGGAATATGTGTGTAAGTATGTGTATTTGTGTGTTGTGTGTGAGTGTGTGAGAGTGTGTGAGAATGTGCATGTGTGTGTGAGTGAGTGTCATTGGGTTTAGGTCTGAGTGTGAGTGGATATTTGTTGCCGGTGTGTAAGTCTCAGGGTGTCTATGTGTGTGAGTGTGTTGACTTCTCGTTGGTGAGTATGACAGTGAGTGTATCTTTGTATGTTTGTGTTAGTTGGGTGTACTCAGGTGTGTTTGCTATGCCTGTGTGCATGTACATGTGTGTGTGTGAGGGAGAGTGTGTGAGTGTTTTATTGTGAAGGTGATTATGTGTGAATGAGAGCTGGCATCTCTGCATGTGTGTTTTTGTGTGCAAGTGTGTATGTTTGTGAGTGTGTATTTGTGTGTGTCTGATTTTGAGCCTACTTTTGAGTGTGAGAGTGAATATTGGAGTGCATTTGTGTGTGCATGTGCATTTGAAAGGGATTTTCTACTTTGTGTGTGTGAAAGTAGGAGTGAATGTGATTGTGGGTGACTGTGTGTGTTGTAGTGTGCAGGTGTGTGAGTATGTGCAGGTGTGTGTGACTGAGTGTGTTTGGATTGGCGTGTGAATGCTCATTTGGGTGCAGGTGTGGGAATTGGTGTCCAAGAGATTGTGTTAGCGTGTTCAGGTGTGTGATTGATGTAGAGGGGTTATGTGGACGAGTAGGAGACTGAGTGTGTCTTCGTATGTTAGTGTTCTTGCTTGTGTGTATTCACGTGTATGTGAGTACATGAGTGTGTTTGTATGTGTGAGGGTGTTTTTAGGTGTTTGTGAATGTGACTGCAGGTGTATGTGTGTGTGATGGCTTGTTCGTCTGTTCCGGTGTGTGGATGTGAGTGTTTGAATATATCTATTGGTGTTTTTGTGTTTGTATGTGTGTATGAGGGTGTATGTATGTATGTGCAGGTGGGTGGCGTAGGTGTCCGTGTACATGGGTACGTGTGTGAATTTTTGAATATGTGCAGGAGTGAGAGTGTGCATGAGGGTGTGTGTTTCTGTAGGTTTGAGTATGTGAGTGGTTATATATGTGAGGTTTATGGTTGTGAGTTTTTCTTAGTGAGTATATATGTGTTTACATGATGTGAGCGTGTGTAAGTGTGTATGATAGTGTGTGGGAGTGTGTAGGTGTGAGTGTGAGGGGGATGGTGTGAGTACGTGTGTGAATGTGTGTACACGTGTATGATTGTTGATGTTTGTGAGTGTGTGTGACTGCATGTGTGTGTGTGAGTGTGTCTATGTAGGTGAGTGTTTGAGACTGTGTGTGTGAGTGCATGTGTGGGTGAGTGTGAGTGCGAGTGTGTCTTGGAGCGTGTGTATGTGTGTGGGCGCTGTTTGTGTATATCTATGTGTGTTTGTATGTGTATGAGTGTGAGTGAGTTTTTGGGTGCAGTTGATAAATGACTAAGTTAACCCAAGCATTGGTGGCCCATGCCTTGCTTCTTAGGCATTCGGAATGCTGTGTTTACCAGCATTGTTTGTGGAGACTAGCCTAGAAATCAAATCTCACCATGAAAAATAAGCTGGATCTGTTCCACACCTTTCATTCCAGCAATGGGATGCTGAGATTAGCAGGCGAGCAGTTGTAGGCCACCACGTTCAAAAAAATTGCCAACGGAGGGAAAATGAAACTGGAAAAGGTGTGTCAAAGACTGTTTTCCAACCTAATGTAGAAAGCTGAAATTTGGGGGATTGTGGTGTCAGATTGTGTATGTGTGTGTGTGTGTGTGTGTGCGTCTGTGTGCATGTGTGTGTGTGAGTTTGAGTAAGTGTGTGAGTCTGTGAATGTAAGTGTGTGTGTTCCAGTGTGGGTGAGTGTGTGTGTGTCTGACTGTGTGTATTTGTGTGTTTATTTGTGTGCGTCTATTTTTGAGTGAGTGTGAAGGTGTGAGTGCGTCTGTGTGTACATGTGTATTGGAAGGTGAGTTTGAGTGGGTGTGTGTTCTTTTACGTTAATGTGTTGACATCTGGGTATTCACGTGGGAGTGAGAATGTATGTGTGTGTCTGTGTGAGGGTGTTTTTGGCTGGGTGTGTGAATGTGAAAGTAGGGGCATGTGTGTGTGTTTGCTTGTTTGTGTTCACGTTTGTGTTACTGTTTATGTATATCTATATGTGTTTGTATGGGTCAATGAGAGTGTGTGTATGTGTGTTTGTGCATGTGTCTGTGTACTTGTGTAAGAGTGTGAAATTGTGAATGTGTGTGAGTGAATGTGTGCATGCAGGTGTGTGTTTCTGTATGACTGATTGTATGAGTGTGCACCTAGGTGAGTGTTTATGTCTGTGAGAGTGATTGTGAGTCAGCCTGTGTGAGTTTCTGTGTGTATGTGTTGTGAGAGTTTGTGTTTGGTGGTGTGTTTTTGAGTCAGTGTGTGAGTGTATATGTGGGTACTTGTGAGTAAGTGTGGGAGTGTGCATGACGGTGTGTGGGAGAGAATGTGTGAGAGTATACGAGGCTGAAGGTGTGAGTGAGTGTGTGAATGTGTGTACATGTGTTTGTTGGTAGGTGTTTGTTTGTCTGACTGATTTTGTGTGTGTGTTTCTGTGAGTGAGAGTGGGAAAGTTGTAGGTGTGTACATGTGTGTGAGTGTGAAAATGTGTGTGAGTGTGTGAGTTGTGTGTAAGTGTGTGTTTCTGTAAGTGAGGGTTTAATTGTAATTGGATGATTCTGTGAGTTTGTGTGTAAATGAGTGTGTGTGCTTGTTTGTGGTTGTGAGCCTGTGCATTCGAATTTGTGTATGATTGTGTATTTTTGTGTCTCTGTGTGAGACAGTTTGCATGTGTATGGGCATATGTGTGTAAGTATGTTTATCTGTGTTGTGTGTGAGTGTGTGTGAGAATGTGCAGGTGTGTGTGGTGAGTGATGTGAGCGATGTGAGCATGTGTAAGTGTGTATGATAGTGTGTGGGAGTGTGTAGGTGTGAGTGTGAGGGGGATGGTGTGAGTACGTGTGTGAATGTGTGTACACGTGTATGATTGTTGATGTTTGTGAGTGTGTGTGACTGCATGTGTGTGTGTGAGTGTGTCTATGTAGGTGAGTGTTTGAGACTGTGTGTGTGAGTGCATGTGTGGGTGAGTGTGAGTGCGAGTGTGTCTTGGAGCATGTGTATGTGTGTGGGCGCTGTTTGTGTATATCTATGTGTGTTTGTATGTGTATGAGTGTGAGTGAGTTTTTGCGTGCAGTTGATAAATGAGTAAGTTAACCCAAGCATTGGTGGCCCATGCCTTGCTTCTTAGGCATTAGGAATGCTGTGTTTACCAGCATTGTTTGTGGAGACTAGCCTAGAAATCAAATCTCACCATGAAAAATAATCTGGATCTGTTCCACACCTTTCATTCCAGCAATGGGATGCTGAGATTAGCAGGCGAGCAGTTGTAGGCCACCACGTTCAAAAAAATTGCCAACGGAGGGAAAATGAAACTGGAAAAGGTGTGTCAAAGACTGTTTTCCAACCAAATGTAGAAAGCTGAAATTTGGGGGATTGTGGTGTCAGATTGTGTATGTGTGTGTGTGTGTGTGTGTGTGCGTCTGTGTGCATGTGTGTGTGAGTTTGAGTAAGTGTGTGAGTCTGTGAATGTAAGTGTGTGTGTTCCAGTGTGGGTGAGTGTGTGAGTGTGTCTGACTGTGTGTATTTGTGTGTTTATTTGTGTGTGTCTATTTTTGAGTGAGTGTGAAGGTGTGAGTGCGTCTGTGTGTACATGTGTATTGGAAGGTGAGTTTGAGTGGGTGTGTGTTCTTTTACGTTAATGTGTTGACATCTGGGTATTCACGTGGGAGTGAGAATGTATGTGTGTGTCTGTGTGAGGGTGTTTTTGGCTGGGTGTGTGAATGTGAAAGTAGGGGCATGTGTGTGTGTTTGCTTGTTTGTGTTCACGTTTGTGTTACTGTTTATGTATATCTATATGTGTTTGTATGGGTCAATGAGAGTGTGTGTATGTGTGTTTGTGCATGTGTCTGTGTACTTGTGTAAGAGTGTGAAATTGTGAATGTGTGTGAGTGAATGTGTTCATGCAGGTGTGTGTTTCTGTATGACTGTATGAGTGTGCACCTAGGTGAATGTTTATGTCTGTGAGTGTGATTGTGAGTCAGCCTGTGTGAGTTTCTGTGTGTATGTGTTGTGAGAGTTTGTGTTTGGTGGTGTGTTTTTGAGTCAGTGTGTGAGTGTATATGTGGGTACTTGTGAGTAAGTGTGGGAGTGTGCATGACGGTGTGTGGGAGAGAATGTGTGAGAGTATACGAGGCTGAAGGTGTGAGTGAGTGTGTGAATGTGTGTACATGTGTTTGTTGGTAGGTGTTTGTTTGTCTGACTGATTTTGTGTGTGTGTTTCTGTGAGTGAGAGTGGGAAAGTTGTAGGTGTGTACATGTGTGTGAGTGTGAAAATGTGTGTGAGTGTGTGAGTTGTGTGTAAGTGTGTGTTTCTGTAAGTGAGGGTTTAATTGTAATTGGATGATTCTGTGAGTTTGTGTGTAAATGAGTGTGTGTGCTTGTTTGTGGTTGTGAGCCTGTGTATTTGAATTTGTGTATGATTGTGTATTTTTGTGTCTCTGTGTGAGACAGTTTGCATGTGTATGGGCATATGTGTGTAAGTATGTTTTTCTGTGTTGTGTGTGAGTGTGTGTGAGAATGTGCAGGTGTGTGTGGTGAGTGAAAGTGTGTTTGGGTCAGAGTGTGAGTGGGTGTTCGGTGCAGGTGTGTGAGTGTGTGTCTGTGAGTGTGCTGAGATTATTTTTGTGAGTATAACAGTGAGTCTGTGTCTTCGTTTGTTTGTGTTAGTTGAGTGTATTCAGGTGTGTTTGGTATGCCTGTGTGGATGTACATGTGTGTGTGTGTGAGGGTGAGAGTGTGAGTGGTTTTTTTTGTGTGTGATCATGTGTGAGTGAGAGCTGGCATCTGTGTATGTGTGTTTTAGTTTGTGGTTCTGTAGGTTTGTGAGTGTGACTTTGTGTGTGTGTTTGTGTGTGAGTCTATTTTGGAGTGTGAGTGTGAATATGGGAGCGCATTTGTGTGTCCATGTGTATTTGAAAGGGATTTTCTTCTTAGTGTGTGTGAAAGTAGGAGTGAATGTGATTGTGGGTGACTGTGTGTGTTGTAGTGTGCAGGTGTGTGAGTATGTGCAGGTGTGTGTGACTGAGTGTGTTTGGATTGGCGTGTGAATGCTCATTTGGGTGCAGGTGTGGGAATTTGTGTCCAAGAGATTGTGTTAATGTGTTCAGGTGTGTGATTGACGTGGAGGGGTTATGTGGACGAGTAGGAGACTGAGTATGTCTTCGTATGTTAGAGTTCTTGCTTGTGTGTATTCACGTGTATGTGAGTACACGAGTGTGTTTGTATGTGTGAGGGTGTTTTTAGGAGTTTGTGAATGTGACTGCAGGTGTATGTGTGTGTGATGGCTTGTTCGTCTGTTCTGGTGTGTGGATGTGAGTGTTTGTATATATCTATTTGTATTTTTGTGTTTGTATGTGTGTATGAGGGTGTATGTATGTATGTGCAGGTGGGTGGCGTAGGTGTCCGTGTACATGGGTACGTGTGTGAATTTTTGAATATGTGCAGGAGTGAGAGTGTGCATGAGGGTGTGTGTTTCTGTAGGTTTGAGTATGTGAGTGGTTATATATGTGAGGTTTATGGTTGTGAGTTTTTCTTAGTGAGTATATATGTGTTTACATGATGTGAGCGTGTGTAAGTGTGTATGATAGTGTGTGGGAGTGTGTAGGTGTGAGTGTGAGGGGGATGGTGTGAGTACGTGTGTGAATGTGTGTACCCATGTATGATTGTTGATGTTTGTGAGTGTGTGTGACTGCATGTGTGTGTGTGAGTGTGTCTATGTAGGTGAGTGTTTGAGACTGTGTGTGTGAGTGCATGTGTGGGTGAGTGTGAGTGCGAGTGAGTCTTGGAGCGTGTGTATGTGTGTGGCGGCTGTTTGTGTATATCTATGTGTGTTTGCGTGTGTTTGTATGTGTATGAGTGTGAGTGACTTTTTGGGTGCAGTTGATAAATGAGTAAGTTAACCCAAGCATTGGTGGCCCATGCCTTGCTTCTTAGGCATCAGTAATGCTGACTTTAGCAGCATTGTTTGTGGAGACTAGCCTAGAAATCAAATCTCACCATGAAAAATAACCTGGATCTGTCCCACACCTTTCATTCCCGCAATGGGATGCTGAGATTTGCAGGCGAGCAGTTGTAGGCCACCACGTTCAAAAAAATTGCCAACGGAGGAAAAATGAAATTGGGCAAGTTCGTCAAAGACTGTTTTCCGAGCAAATGTAGAAAGCTGAAATTTCGGGGTTTGTGGTGTCAGACTGCATATGTGTGTGTGTGTGTGTACGCGTGCGTTGGTGTGAGTTTGAGTAAGTGTGTGAGTCTGTGAATGTAAGTGTGTGTGTTCAAGTGTGGGTGAGTGTGTGAGTGTGAGTGTGTGTATTTGTGTGTTTATTTGTGTGAGACTATTTTTGAGTGAGTGTGAACGTGTGAGTGCGTTTGTGTGTACATGTGTATTTGAGTGTGAGTTTGAGTGGGTGTGTGTTCTTTTACATTAATGTGTTGACATCTGGGTATTCACGTGGGAGTGAGAATGTATGTGTGTTTATGTGTGAGGGTGTTTTAGGGTAGGTGTGTGGATGTGAAAGTAGGGGCATGTGTGTGTTATTTGTTTGTGTCTTCACATGTGTGTGTTAAACTTCGTGTATATCTATGTGTGTTTGAGTGTTCGTGTGTATGAGAGAATATGTGTTTGGGCATGTGTCTGTGTGCATGTCTCTGTGTGTGCATTTGTGAGTGTGTGTGAGTGAGTGTGTGCATGCGGGTGAGTGTTTCTGTAGGAGTGAAGGTATAAGTGTGCATATATGTGAGATTTCAGGAGTGTGTGATTGTGTGTCTGCCAGTGTGTATGGGTGAACATGTGAGTGTGTGTGGGGGTATGTTTGTGTGTCTGTGTGAGTGTATATATGGGTACGTGTTGTGAGTGTGTGTGGGAGTGTGTATGACAGTGTTTGGGAGAGTATGTGTCAGTGTATGTCAGGCTGAAGCTGTGAGTTGTGTGTAAGTTTGTGAGTGTAACTATAGGTGAGTGTGTAATTGTCATTGAGTGATTCTGTCAGTGTGTGCCTGTGTATGAGTGTGTTTGCTTGTTTGTGGGTGTGTGCCTGTGTATTTGAATTTGGGCCTGATTGTGTATTTTTGTGTCCCTGTGGGAAATAGTTTGCATGTGTATGGGAATATGTGTGTAAGTATGTGTATTTGTGTGTTGTGTGTGAGTGTGTGAGAGTGTGTGAGAATGTGCAGGTGTGTGTGAGTGAGTGTCATTGGGTTTAGGTCTGAGTGTGAGTGGATATTTGTTGCCGGTGTGTAAGTCTCAGGGTGTCTATGTGTGTGAGTGTGTTGACTTCTCGTTGGTGAGTATGACAGTGAGTGTATCTTTGTATGTTTGTGTTAGTTGGGTGTACTCAGGTGTGTTTGCTATGCCTGTGTGCATGTACATGTGTGTGTGTGAGGGAGAGTGTGTGAGTGTTTTATTGTGAAGGTGATTATGTGTGAATGAGAGCTGGCATCTCTGCATGTGTGTTTTTGTGTGCAAGTGTGTATGTTTGTGAGTGTGTATTTGTGTGTGTCTGATTTTGAGCCTACTTTTGAGTGTGAGAGTGAATATTGGAGTGCATTTGTGTGTGCATGTGCATTTGAAAGGGATTTTCTACTTTGTGTGTGTGAAAGTAGGAGTGAATGTGATTGTGGGTGACTGTGTGTGTTGTAGTGTGCAGGTGTGTGAGTATGTGCAGGTGTGTGTGACTGAGTGTGTTTGGATTGGCGTGTGAATGCTCATTTGGGTGCAGGTGTGGGAATTGGTGTCCAAGAGATTGTGTTAGCGTGTTCAGGTGTGTGATTGATGTAGAGGGGTTATGTGGACGAGTAGGAGACTGAGTGTGTCTTCGTATGTTAGTGTTCTTGCTTGGGTGTATTCACGTGTATGTGAGTACACGAGTGTGTTTGTATGTGTGAGGGTGTTTTTAGGTGTTTGTGAATGTGACTGCAGGTGTATGTGTGTGTGATGGCTTGTTCGTCTGTTCCGGTGTGTGGATGTGAGTGTTTGAATATATCTATTGGTGTTTTTGTGTTTGTATGTGTGTATGAGGGTGTATGTATGTATGTGCAGGTGGGTGGCGTAGGTGTCCGTGTACATGGGTACGTGTGTGAATTTTTGAATATGTGCAGGAGTGAGAGTGTGCATGAGGGTGTGTGTTTCTGTAGGTTTGAGTATGTGAGTGGGTATATATGTGAGGTTTATGGTTGTGAGTTTTTCTTAGTGAGTATATATGTGTTTACATGATGTGAGTGTGTGTAAGTATGTATGATAGTGTGTGGGAGTGTGTAGGTGTGAGTGTGAGGGGGATGGTGTGAGTACGTGTGTGAATGTGTGTACACGTGTATGATTGTTGATGTTTGTGAGTGTGTGTGACTGCATGTGTGTGTGTGAGTGTGTCTATGTAGGTGAGTGTTTGAGACTGTGTGTGTGAGTGCATGTGTCGGTGAGTGTGAGTGCGAGTGTGTCTTGGAGCGTGTGTATGTGTGTGGGCGCTGTTTGTGTATATCTATGTGTGTTTGTATGTGTATGAGTGTGAGTGAGTTTTTGCGTGCAGTTGATAAATGAGTAAGTTAACCCAAGCATTGGTGGCCCATGCCTTGCTTCTTAGGCATTAGGAATGCTGTGTTTACCAGCATTGTTTGTGGAGACTAGCCTAGAAATCAAATCTCACCATGAAAAATAATCTGGATCTGTTCCACACCTTTCATTCCAGCAATGGGATGCTGAGATTAGCAGGCGAGCAGTTGTAGGCCACCACGTTCAAAAAAATTGCCAACGGAGGGAAAATGAAACTGGAAAAGGTGTGTCAAAGACTGTTTTCCAACCAAATGTAGAAAGCTGAAATTTGGGGGATTGTGGTGTCAGATTGTGTATGTGTGTGTGTGTGTGTGTGTGTGCGTCTGTGTGCATGTGTGTGTGAGTTTGAGTAAGTGTGTGAGTCTGTGAATGTAAGTGTGTGTGTTCCAGTGTGGGTGAGTGTGTGAGTGTGTCTGACTGTGTGTATTTGTGTGTTTATTTGTGTGTGTCTATTTTTGAGTGAGTGTGAAGGTGTGAGTGCGTCTGTGTGTACATGTGTATTGGAAGGTGAGTTTGAGTGGGTGTGTGTTCTTTTACGTTAATGTGTTGACATCTGGGTATTCACGTGGGAGTGAGAATGTATGTGTGTGTCTGTGTGAGGGTGTTTTTGGCTGGGTGTGTGAATGTGAAAGTAGGGGCATGTGTGTGTGTTTGCTTGTTTGTGTTCACGTTTGTGTTACTGTTTATGTATATCTATATGTGTTTGTATGGGTCAATGAGAGTGTGTGTATGTGTGTTTGTGCATGTGTCTGTGTACTTGTGTAAGAGTGTGAAATTGTGAATGTTTGTGAGTGAATGTGTTCATGCAGGTGTGTGTTTCTGTATGACTGTATGAGTGTGCACCTAGGTGAATGTTTATGTCTGTGAGTGTGATTGTGAGTCAGCCTGTGTGAGTTTCTGTGTGTATGTGTTGTGAGAGTTTGTGTTTGGTGGTGTGTTTTTGAGTCAGTGTGTGAGTGTATATGTGGGTACTTGTGAGTAAGTGTGGGAGTGTGCATGACGGTGTGTGGGAGAGAATGTGTGAGAGTATACGAGGCTGAAGGTGTGAGTGAGTGTGTGAATGTGTGTACATGTGTTTGTTGGTAGGTGTTTGTTTGTCTGACTGATTTTGTGTGTGTGTTTCTGTGAGTGAGAGTGGGAAAGTTGTAGGTGTGTACATGTGTGTGAGTGTGAAAATGTGTGTGAGTGTGTGAGTTGTGTGTAAGTGTGTGTTTCTGTAAGTGAGGGTTTAATTGTAATTGGATGATTCTGTGAGTTTGTGTGTAAATGAGTGTGTGTGCTTGTTTGTGGTTGTGAGCCTGTGCATTCGAATTTGTGTATGATTGTGTATTTTTGTGTCTCTGTGTGAGACAGTTTGCATGTGTATGGGCATATGTGTGTAAGTATGTTTATCTGTGTTGTGTGTGAGTGTGTGTGAGAATGTGCAGGTGTGTGTGGTGAGTGATGTGAGCGATGTGAGCATGTGTAAGTGTGTATGATAGTGTGTGGGAGTGTGTAGGTGTGAGTGTGAGGGGGATGGTGTGAGTACGTGTGTGAATGTGTGTACACGTGTATGATTGTTGATGTTTGTGAGTGTGTGTGACTGCATGTGTGTGTGTGAGTGTGTCTATGTAGGTGAGTGTTTGAGACTGTGTGTGTGAGTGCATGTGTGGGTGAGTGTGAGTGCGAGTGTGTCTTGGAGCGTGTGTATGTGTGTGGGCGCTGTTTGTGTATATCTATGTGTGTTTGTATGTGTATGAGTGTGAGTGAGTTTTTGCGTGCAGTTGATAAATGAGTAAGTTAACCCAAGCATTGGTGGCCCATGCCTTGCTTCTTAGGCATTAGGAATGCTGTGTTTACCAGCATTGTTTGTGGAGACTAGCCTAGAAATCAAATCTCACCATGAAAAATAATCTGGATCTGTTCCACACCTTTCATTCCAGCAATGGGATGCTGAGATTAGCAGGCGAGCAGTTGTAGGCCACCACGTTCAAAAAAATTGCCAACGGAGGGAAAATGAAACTGGAAAAGGTGTGTCAAAGACTGTTTTCCAACCAAATGTAGAAAGCTGAAATTTGGGGGATTGTGGTGTCAGATTGTGTATGTGTGTGTGTGTGTGTGTGTGTGCGTCTGTGTGCATGTGTGTGTGAGTTTGAGTAAGTGTGTGAGTCTGTGAATGTAAGTGTGTGTGTTCCAGTGTGGGTGAGTGTGTGAGTGTGTCTGACTGTGTGTATTTGTGTGTTTATTTGTGTGTGTCTATTTTTGAGTGAGTGTGAAGGTGTGAGTGCGTCTGTGTGTACATGTGTATTGGAAGGTGAGTTTGAGTGGGTGTGTGTTCTTTTACGTTAATGTGTTGACATCTGGGTATTCACGTGGGAGTGAGAATGTATGTGTGTGTCTGTGTGAGGGTGTTTTTGGCTGGGTGTGTGAATGTGAAAGTAGGGGCATGTGTGTGTGTTTGCTTGTTTGTGTTCACGTTTGTGTTACTGTTTATGTATATCTATATGTGTTTGTATGGGTCAATGAGAGTGTGTGTATGTGTGTTTGTGCATGTGTCTGTGTACTTGTGTAAGAGTGTGAAATTGTGAATGTGTGTGAGTGAATGTGTTCATGCAGGTGTGTGTTTCTGTATGACTGTATGAGTGTGCACCTAGGTGAATGTTTATGTCTGTGAGTGTGATTGTGAGTCAGCCTGTGTGAGTTTCTGTGTGTATGTGTTGTGAGAGTTTGTGTTTGGTGGTGTGTTTTTGAGTCAGTGTGTGAGTGTATATGTGGGTACTTGTGAGTAAGTGTGGGAGTGTGCATGACGGTGTGTGGGAGAGAATGTGTGAGAGTATACGAGGCTGAAGGTGTGAGTGAGTGTGTGAATGTGTGTACATGTGTTTGTTGGTAGGTGTTTGTTTGTCTGACTGATTTTGTGTGTGTGTTTCTGTGAGTGAGAGTGGGAAAGTTGTAGGTGTGTACATGTGTGTGAGTGTGAAAATGTGTGTGAGTGTGTGAGTTGTGTGTAAGTGTGTGTTTCTGTAAGTGAGGGTTTAATTGTAATTGGATGATTCTGTGAGTTTGTGTGTAAATGAGTGTGTGTGCTTGTTTGTGGTTGTGAGCCTGTGTATTTGAATTTGTGTATGATTGTGTATTTTTGTGTCTCTGTGTGAGACAGTTTGCATGTGTATGGGCATATGTGTGTAAGTATGTTTTTCTGTGTTGTGTGTGAGTGTGTGTGAGAATGTGCAGGTGTGTGTGGTGAGTGAAAGTGTGTTTGGGTCAGAGTGTGAGTGGGTGTTCGGTGCAGGTGTGTGAGTGTGTGTCTGTGAGTGTGCTGAGATTATTTTTGTGAGTATAACAGTGAGTCTGTTTCTTCGTTTGTTTGTGTTAGTTGAGTGTATTCAGGTGTGTTTGGTATGCCTGTGTGGATGTACATGTGTGTGTGTGTGAGGGTGAGAGTGTGAGTGGTTTTTTTTGTGTGTGATCATGTGTGAGTGAGAGCTGGCATCTGTGTATGTGTGTTTTAGTTTGTGGTTCTGTAGGTTTGTGAGTGTGACTTTGTGTGTGTGTTTGTGTGTGAGTCTATTTTGGAGTGTGAGTGTGAATATGGGAGCGCATTTGTGTGTCCATGTGTATTTGAAAGGGATTTTCTTCTTAGTGTGTGTGAAAGTAGGAGTGAATGTGATTGTGGGTGACTGTGTGTGTTGTAGTGTGCAGGTGTGTGAGTATGTGCAGGTGTGTGTGACTGAGTGTGTTTGGATTGGCGTGTGAATGCTCATTTGGGTGCAGGTGTGGGAATTTGTGTCCAAGAGATTGTGTTAATGTGTTCAGGTGTGTGATTGATGTGGAGGGGTTATGTGGACGAGTAGGAGACTGAGTATGTCTTCGTATGTTAGAGTTCTTGCTTGTGTGTATTCACGTGTATGTGAGTACACGAGTGTGTTTGTATGTGTGAGGGTGTTTTTAGGAGTTTGTGAATGTGACTGCAGGTGTATGTGTGTGTGATGGCTTGTTCGTCTGTTCTGGTGTGTGGATGTGAGTGTTTGTATATATCTATTTGTATTTTTGTGTTTGTATGTGTGTATGAGGGTGTATGTATGTATGTGCAGGTGGGTGGCGTAGGTGTCCGTGTACATGGGTACGTGTGTGAATTTTTGAATATGTGCAGGAGTGAGAGTGTGCATGAGGGTGTGTGTTTCTGTAGGTTTGAGTATGTGAGTGGTTATATATGTGAGGTTTATGGTTGTGAGTTTTTCTTAGTGAGTATATATGTGTTTACATGATGTGAGCGTGTGTAAGTGTGTATGATAGTGTGTGGGAGTGTGTAGGTGTGAGTGTGAGGGGGATGGTGTGAGTACGTGTGTGAATGTGTGTACCCATGTATGATTGTTGATGTTTGTGAGTGTGTGTGACTGCATGTGTGTGTGTGAGTGTGTCTATGTAGGTGAGTGTTTGAGACTGTGTGTGTGAGTGCATGTGTGGGTGAGTGTGAGTGCGAGTGAGTCTTGGAGCGTGTGTATGTGTGTGGCGGCTGTTTGTGTATATCTATGTGTGTTTGCGTGTGTTTGTATGTGTATGAGTGTGAGTGAGTTTTTGGGTGCAGTTGATAAATGAGTAAGTTAACCCAAGCATTGGTGGCCCATGCCTTGCTTCTTAGGCATTAGGAATGCTGACTTTAGCAGCATTGTTTGTGGAGACTAGCCTAGAAATCAAATCTCACCATATAAAATAACATGGATCTGTCCCACACCTTTCATTCCCGCAATGGGATGCTGAGATTTGCAGGCGAGCAGTTGTAGGCCACCACGTTCAAAAAAATTGCCAACGGAGGAAAAATGAAACTGGGCAAGGTGGTCAAAGACTGTTTTCCGAGCAAATGTAGAAAGCTGAAATTTCGGGGTTTGTGGTGTCAGACTGCATATGTGTGTGTGTGTGTGCGCATGCGTTGGTGTGAGTTTGAGTAAGTGTGTGAGTCTGTGAATGTAAGTGTGTGTGTTCAAGTGTGGGTGAGTGTGTGAGTGTGAATGTGTGTATTTGTGTGTTTATTTGTGTGAGACTATTTTTGAGTGAGTGTGAACATGTGAGTGCGTTTGTGTGTACATGTGTATTTGAGTGTGAGTTTGAGTGGGTGTGTGTTCTTTTACATTAATGTGTTGACATCTGGGTATTCACGTGGGAGTGAGAATGTATGTGTGTTTATGTGTGAGGGTGTTTTTTGGTAGGTGTGTGGATGGGAAAGTAGGGGCATGTGTGTGTGTTATTTGTTTGTGTCTTCACATGTGTGTGTTAAACTTCGTGTATATCTATGTGTGTTTGAGTGTTCGTGTGTATGAGAGAATATGTGTTTGGGCATGTGTCTGTGTGCATGTCTCTGTGTGTGCATTTGTGAGTGTGTGTGAGTGAGTGTGTGCATGCGGGTGAGTGTTTCTGTAGGAGTGAAGGTATAAGTGTGCATATATGTGAGATTTCAGGAGTGTGTGATTGTGTGTCAGTCAGTGTGTCTGGGTGAACATGTTGTGAATGTGTGTGGGGGTATGATTGTGTGTCTGTGTGAGTGTATATATGGGTACGTGTTGTGAGTGTGTGTGGGAGTGTGTATGACAGTGTTTGGGAGAGTATGTGTCCGTGTATGTCAGGCTGAAGCTGTGAGTTGTGTGTAAGTTTGTGAGTGTAACTGTAGGTGAGTGTGTAATTGTCATTGAGTGATTCTGTCAGTGTGTGCCTGTGTATGAGTTTGTTTGCTTGTTTGTGGGTGTGTGCCTGTGTATTTGAATTTGGGCCTGATTGTGTATTTTTGTGTCCCTGTGGGAAATAGTTTGCATGTGTATGGGAATATGTGTGTAAGTATGTGTATTTGTGTGTTGTGTGTGAGTGTGTGAGAGTGTGTGAGAATGTGCATGTGTGTGTGAGTGAGTGTCATTGGGTTTAGGTCTGAGTGTGAGTGGATATTTGTTGCCGGTGTGTAAGTCTCAGGGTGTCTATGTGTGTGAGTGTGTTGACTTCTCGTTGGTGAGTATGACAGTGAGTGTATCTTTGTATGTTTGTGTTAGTTGGGTGTACTCAGGTGTGTTTGCTATGCCTGTGTGCATGTACATGTGTGTGTGTGAGGGAGAGTGTGTGAGTGTTTTATTGTGAAGGTGATTATGTGTGAATGAGAGCTGGCATCTCTGCATGTGTGTTTTTGTGTGCAAGTGTGTATGTTTGTGAGTGTGTATTTGTGTGTGTCTGATTTTGAGCCTACTTTTGAGTGTGAGAGTGAATATTGGAGTGCATTTGTGTGTGCATGTGCATTTGAAAGGGATTTTCTACTTTGTGTGTGTGAAAGTAGGAGTGAATGTGATTGTGGGTGACTGTGTGTGTTGTAGTGTGCAGGTGTGTGAGTATGTGCAGGTGTGTGTGACTGAGTGTGTTTGGATTGGCGTGTGAATGCTCATTTGGGTGCAGGTGTGGGAATTGGTGTCCAAGAGATTGTGTTAGCGTGTTCAGGTGTGTGATTGATGCAGAGGGGTTATGTGGACGAGTAGGAGACTGAGTGTGTCTTCGTATGTTAGTGTTCTTGCTTGTGTGTATTCACGTGTATGTGAGTACATGAGTGTGTTTGTATGTGTGAGGGTGTTTTTAGGTGTTTGTGAATGTGACTGCAGGTGTATGTGTGTGTGATGGCTTGTTCGTCTGTTCCGGTGTGTGGATGTGAGTGTTTGAATATATCTATTGGTGTTTTTGTGTTTGTATGTGTGTATGAGGGTGTATGTATGTATGTGCAGGTGGGTGGCGTAGGTGTCCGTGTACATGGGTACGTGTGTGAATTTTTGAATATGTGCAGGAGTGAGAGTGTGCATGAGGGTGTGTGTTTCTGTAGGTTTGAGTATGTGAGTGGTTATATATGTGAGGTTTATGGTTGTGAGTTTTTCTTAGTGAGTATATATGTGTTTACATGATGTGAGCGTGTGTAAGTGTGTATGATAGTGTGTGGGAGTGTGTAGGTGTGAGTGTGAGGGGGATGGTGTGAGTACGTGTGTGAATGTGTGTACACGTGTATGATTGTTGATGTTTGTGAGTGTGTGTGACTGCATGTGTGTGTGTGAGTGTGTCTATGTAGGTGAGTGTTTGAGACTGTGTGTGTGAGTGCATGTGTGGGTGAGTGTGAGTGCGAGTGTGTCTTGGAGCGTGTGTATGTGTGTGGGCGCTGTTTGTGTATATCTATGTGTGTTTGTATGTGTATGAGTGTGAGTGAGTTTTTGGGTGCAGTTGATAAATGACTAAGTTAACCCAAGCATTGGTGGCCCATGCCTTGCTTCTTAGGCATTCGGAATGCTGTGTTTACCAGCATTGTTTGTGGAGACTAGCCTAGAAATCAAATCTCACCATGAAAAATAAGCTGGATCTGTTCCACACCTTTCATTCCAGCAATGGGATGCTGAGATTAGCAGGCGAGCAGTTGTAGGCCACCACGTTCAAAAAAATTGCCAACGGAGGGAAAATGAAACTGGAAAAGGTGTGTCAAAGACTGTTTTCCAACCTAATGTAGAAAGCTGAAATTTGGGGGATTGTGGTGTCAGATTGTGTATGTGTGTGTGTGTGTGTGTGTGCGTCTGTGTGCATGTGTGTGTGTGAGTTTGAGTAAGTGTGTGAGTCTGTGAATGTAAGTGTGTGTGTTCCAGTGTGGGTGAGTGTGTGTGTGTCTGACTGTGTGTATTTGTGTGTTTATTTGTGTGCGTCTATTTTTGAGTGAGTGTGAAGGTGTGAGTGCGTCTGTGTGTACATGTGTATTGGAAGGTGAGTTTGAGTGGGTGTGTGTTCTTTTACGTTAATGTGTTGACATCTGGGTATTCACGTGGGAGTGAGAATGTATGTGTGTGTCTGTGTGAGGGTGTTTTTGGCTGGGTGTGTGAATGTGAAAGTAGGGGCATGTGTGTGTGTTTGCTTGTTTGTGTTCACGTTTGTGTTACTGTTTATGTATATCTATATGTGTTTGTATGGGTCAATGAGAGTGTGTGTATGTGTGTTTGTGCATGTGTCTGTGTACTTGTGTAAGAGTGTGAAATTGTGAATGTGTGTGAGTGAATGTGTGCATGCAGGTGTGTGTTTCTGTATGACTGATTGTATGAGTGTGCACCTAGGTGAGTGTTTATGTCTGTGAGTGTGATTGTGAGTCAGCCTGTGTGAGTTTCTGTGTGTATGTGTTGTGAGAGTTTGTGTTTGGTGGTGTGTTTTTGAGTCAGTGTGTGAGTGTATATGTGGGTACTTGTGAGTAAGTGTGGGAGTGTGCATGACGGTGTGTGGGAGAGAATGTGTGAGAGTATACGAGGCTGAAGGTGTGAGTGAGTGTGTGAATGTGTGTACATGTGTTTGTTGGTAGGTGTTTGTTTGTCTGACTGATTTTGTGTGTGTGTTTCTGTGAGTGAGAGTGGGAAAGTTGTAGGTGTGTACATGTGTGTGAGTGTGAAAATGTGTGTGAGTGTGTGAGTTGTGTGTAAGTGTGTGTTTCTGTAAGTGAGGGTTTAATTGTAATTGGATGATTCTGTGAGTTTCTGTGTAAATGAGTGTGTGTGCTTGTTTGTGGTTGTGAGCCTGTGCATTTGAATTTGTGTATGATTGTGTATTTTTGTGTCTCTGTGTGAGACAGTTTGCATGTGTATGGGCATATGTGTGTAAGTATGTTTATCTGTGTTGTGTGTGAGTGTGTGTGAGAATGTGCAGGTGTGTGTGGTGAGTGATGTGAGCGATGTGAGCATGTGTAAGTGTGTATGATAGTGTGTGGGAGTGTGTAGGTGTGAGTGTGAGGGGGATGGTGTGAGTACGTGTGTGAATGTGTGTACACGTGTATGATTGTTGATGTTTGTGAGTGTGTGTGACTGCATGTGTGTGTGTGAGTGTGTCTATGTAGGTGAGTGTTTGAGACTGTGTGTGTGAGTGCATGTGTGGGTGAGTGTGAGTGCGTGTGTGTCTTGGAGCGTGTGTATGTGTGTGGGCGCTGTTTGTGTATATCTATGTGTGTTTGTATGTGTATGAGTGTGAGTGAGTTTTTGCGTGCAGTTGATAAATGAGTAAGTTAACCCAAGCATTGGTGGCCCATGCCTTGCTTCTTAGGCATTAGGAATGCTGTGTTTACCAGCATTGTTTGTGGAGACTAGCCTAGAAATCAAATCTCACCATGAAAAATAATCTGGATCTGTTCCACACCTTTCATTCCAGCAATGGGATGCTGAGATTAGCAGGCGAGCAGTTGTAGGCCACCACGTTCAAAAAAATTGCCAACGGAGGGAAAATGAAACTGGAAAAGGTGTGTCAAAGACTGTTTTCCAACCAAATGTAGAAAGCTGAAATTTGGGGGATTGTGGTGTCAGATTGTGTATGTGTGTGTGTGTGTGTGTGTGTGCGTCTGTGTGCATGTGTGTGTGAGTTTGAGTAAGTGTGTGAGTCTGTGAATGTAAGTGTGTGTGTTCCAGTGTGGGTGAGTGTGTGAGTGTGTCTGACTGTGTGTATTTGTGTGTTTATTTGTGTGTGTCTATTTTTGAGTGAGTGTGAAGGTGTGAGTGCGTCTGTGTGTACATGTGTATTGGAAGGTGAGTTTGAGTGGGTGTGTGTTCTTTTACGTTAATGTGTTGACATCTGGGTATTCACGTGGGAGTGAGAATGTATGTGTGTGTCTGTGTGAGGGTGTTTTTGGCTGGGTGTGTGAATGTGAAAGTAGGGGCATGTGTGTGTGTTTGCTTGTTTGTGTTCACGTTTGTGTTACTGTTTATGTATATCTATATGTGTTTGTATGGGTCAATGAGAGTGTGTGTATGTGTGTTTGTGCATGTGTCTGTGTACTTGTGTAAGAGTGTGAAATTGTGAATGTGTGTGAGTGAATGTGTTCATGCAGGTGTGTGTTTCTGTATGACTGTATGAGTGTGCACCTAGGTGAATGTTTATGTCTGTGAGTGTGATTGTGAGTCAGCCTGTGTGAGTTTCTGTGTGTATGTGTTGTGAGAGTTTGTGTTTGGTGGTGTGTTTTTGAGTCAGTGTGTGAGTGTATATGTGGGTACTTGTGAGTAAGTGTGGGAGTGTGCATGACGGTGTGTGGGAGAGAATCTGTGAGAGTATACGAGGCTGAAGGTGTGAGTGAGTGTGTGAATGTGTGTACATGTGTTTGTTGGTAGGTGTTTGTTTGTCTGACTGATTTTGTGTGTGTGTTTCTGTGAGTGAGAGTGGGAAAGTTGTAGGTGTGTACATGTGTGTGAGTGTGAAAATGTGTGTGAGTGTGTGAGTTGTGTGTAAGTGTGTGTTTCTGTAAGTGAGGGTTTAATTGTAATTGGATGATTCTGTGAGTTTGTGTGTAAATGAGTGTGTGTGCTTGTTTGTGGTTGTGAGCCTGTGTATTTGAATTTGTGTATGATTGTGTATTTTTGTGTCTCTGTGTGAGACAGTTTGCATGTGTATGGGCATATGTGTGTAAGTATGTTTTTCTGTGTTGTGTGTGAGTGTGTGTGAGAATGTGCAGGTGTGTGTGGTGAGTGAAAGTGTGTTTGGGTCAGAGTGTGAGTGGGTGTTCGGTGCAGGTGTGTGAGTGTGTGTCTGTGAGTGTGCTGAGATTATTTTTGTGAGTATAACAGTGAGTCTGTGTCTTCGTTTGTTTGTGTTAGTTGAGTGTATTCAGGTGTGTTTGGTATGCCTGTGTGGATGTACATGTGTGTGTGTGTGAGGGTGAGAGTGTGAGTGGTTTTTTTTGTGTGTGATCATGTGTGAGTGAGAGCTGGCATCTGTGTATGTGTGTTTTAGTTTGTGGTTCTGTAGGTTTGTGAGTGTGACTTTGTGTGTGTGTTTGTGTGTGAGTCTATTTTGGAGTGTGAGTGTGAATATGGGAGCGCATTTGTGTGTCCATGTGTATTTGAAAGGGATTTTCTTCTTAGTGTGTGTGAAAGTAGGAGTGAATGTGATTGTGGGTGACTGTGTGTGTTGTAGTGTGCAGGTGTGTGAGTATGTGCAGGTGTGTGTGACTGAGTGTGTTTGGATTGGCGTGTGAATGCTCATTTGGGTGCAGGTGTGGGAATTTGTGTCCAAGAGATTGTGTTAATGTGTTCAGGTGTGTGATTGATGTGGAGGGGTTATGTGGACGAGTAGGAGACTGAGTATGTCTTCGTATGTTAGAGTTCTTGCTTGTGTGTATTCACGTGTATGTGAGTACACGAGTGTGTTTGTATGTGTGAGGGTGTTTTTAGGAGTTTGTGAATGTGACTGCAGGTGTATGTGTGTGTGATGGCTTGTTCGTCTGTTCTGGTGTGTGGATGTGAGTGTTTGTATATATCTATTTGTATTTTTGTGTTTGTATGTGTGTATGAGGGTGTATGTATGTATGTGCAGGTGGGTGGCGTAGGTGTCCGTGTACATGGGTACGTGTGTGAATTTTTGAATATGTGCAGGAGTGAGAGTGTGCATGAGGGTGTGTGTTTCTGTAGGTTTGAGTATGTGAGTGGTTATATATGTGAGGTTTATGGTTGTGAGTTTTTCTTAGTGAGTATATATGTGTTTACATGATGTGAGCGTGTGTAAGTGTGTATGATAGTGTGTGGGAGTGTGTAGGTGTGAGTGTGAGGGGGATGGTGTGAGTACGTGTGTGAATGTGTGTACCCATGTATGATTGTTGATGTTTGTGAGTGTGTGTGACTGCATGTGTGTGTGTGAGTGTGTCTATGTAGGTGAGTGTTTGAGACTGTGTGTGTGAGTGCATGTGTGGGTGAGTGTGAGTGCGAGTGAGTCTTGGAGCGTGTGTATGTGTGTGGCGGCTGTTTGTGTATATCTATGTGTGTTTGCGTGTGTTTGTATGTGTATGAGTGTGAGTGAGTTTTTGGGTGCAGTTGATAAATGAGTAAGTTAACCCAAGCATTGGTGGCCCATGCCTTGCTTCTTAGGCATTAGGAATGCTGACTTTAGCAGCATTGTTTGTGGAGACTAGCCTAGAAATCAAATCTCACCATATAAAATAACATGGATCTGTCCCACACCTTTCATTCCCGCAATGGGATGCTGAGATTTGCAGGCGAGCAGTTGTAGGCCACCACGTTCAAAAAAATTGCCAACGGAGGAAAAATGAAACTGGGCAAGGTGGTCAAAGACTGTTTTCCGAGCAAATGTAGAAAGCTGAAATTTCGGGGTTTGTGGTGTCAGACTGCATATGTGTGTGTGTGTGTGCGCATGCGTTGGTGTGAGTTTGAGTAAGTGTGTGAGTCTGTGAATGTAAGTGTGTGTGTTCAAGTGTGGGTGAGTGTGTGAGTGTGAGTGTGTGTATTTGTGTGTTTATTTGTGTGAGACTATTTTTGAGTGAGTGTGAACATGTGAGTGCGTTTGTGTGTACATGTGTATTTGAGTGTGAGTTTGAGTGGGTGTGTGTTCTTTTACATTAATGTGTTGACATCTGGGTATTCACGTGGGAGTGAGAATGTATGTGTGTTTATGTGTGAGGGTGTTTTTTGGTAGGTGTGTGGATGGGAAAGTAGGGGCATGTGTGTGTGTTATTTGTTTGTGTCTTCACATGTGTGTGTTAAACTTCGTGTATATCTATGTGTGTTTGAGTGTTCGTGTGTATGAGAGAATATGTGTTTGGGCATGTGTCTGTGTGCATGTCTCTGTGTGTGCATTTGTGAGTGTGTGTGAGTGAGTGTCATTGGGTTTAGGTCTGAGTGTGAGTGGATATTTGTTGCGGGTGTGTAAGTCTCAGGGTGTCTATGTGTGTGAGTGTGTTGACTTCTCGTTGGTGAGTATGACAGTGAGTGTATCTTTGTATGTTTGTGTTAGTTGGGTGTACTCAGGTGTGTTTGCTATGCCTGTGTGCATGTACATGTGTGTGTGTGAGGGAGAGTGTGTGAGTGTTTTATTGTGAAGGTGATTATGTGTGAATGAGAGCTGGCATCTCTGCATGTGTGTTTTTGTGTGCAAGTGTGTATGTTTGTGAGTGTGTATTTGTGTGTGTCTGATTTTGAGCCTACTTTTGAGTGTGAGAGTGAATATTGGAGTGCATTTGTGTGTGCATGTGCATTTGAAAGGGATTTTCTACTTTGTGTGTGTGAAAGTAGGAGTGAATGTGATTGTGGGTGACTGTGTGTGTTGTAGTGTGCAGGTGTGTGAGTATGTGCAGGTGTGTGTGACTGAGTGTGTTTGGATTGGCGTGTGAATGCTCATTTGGGTGCAGGTGTGGGAATTGGTGTCCAAGAGATTGTGTTAGCGTGTTCAGGTGTGTGATTGATGTAGAGGGGTTATGTGGACGAGTAGGAGACTGAGTGTGTCTTCGTATGTTAGTGTGCTTGCTTGTGTGTATTCACGTGTATGTGAGTACTCAAGTGTGTTTGTATGTGTGAGGGTGTTTTTAGGTGTTTGTGAATGTGACTGCAGGTGTATGTGTGTGTGATGGCTTGTTCGTCTGTTCCGGTGTGTGGATGTGAGTGTTTGAATATATCTATTGGTGTTTTTGTGTTTGTATGTGTGTATGAGGGTGTATGTATGTATGTGCAGGTGGGTGGCGTAGGTGTCCGTGTACATGGGTACGTGTGTGAATTTTTGAATATGTGCAGGAGTGAGAGTGTGCATGAGGGTGTGTGTTTCTGTAGGTTTGAGTATGTGAGTGGTTATATATGTGAGGTTTATGGTTGTGAGTTTTTCTTAGTGAGTATATATGTGTTTACATGATGTGAGCGTGTGTAAGTGTGTATGATAGTGTGTGGGAGTGTGTAGGTGTGAGTGTGAGGGGGATGGTGTGAGTACGTGTGTGAATGTGTGTACACGTGTATGATTGTTGATGTTTGTGAGTGTGTGTGACTGCATGTGTGTGTGTGAGTGTGTCTATGTAGGTGAGTGTTTGAGACTGTGTGTGTGAGTGCATGTGTGGGTGAGTGTGAGTGCGAGTGTGTCTTGGAGCGTGTGTATGTGTGTGGGCGCTGTTTGTGTATATCTATGTGTGTTTGTATGTGTATGAGTGTGAGTGAGTTTTTGGGTGCAGTTGATAAATGAGTAAGTTAACCCAAGCATTGGTGGCCCATGCCTTGCTTCTTAGGCATTAGGAATGCTGTGTTTACCAGCATTGTTTGTGGAGACTAGCCTAGAAATCAAATCTCACCATGAAAAATAAGCTGGATCTGTTCCACACCTTTCATTCCAGCAATGGGATGCTGAGATTAGCAGGCGAGCAGTTGTAGGCCACCACGTTCAAAAAAATTGCCAACGGAGGGAAAATGAAACTGGAAAAGGTGTGTCAAAGACTGTTTTCCAACCTAATGTAGAAAGCTGAAATTTGGGGGATTGTGGTGTCAGATTGTGTATGTGTGTGTGTGTGTGTGTGTGTGTGCGTCTGTGTGCATGTGTGTGTGTGAGTTTGAGTAAGTGTGTGAGTCTGTGAATGTAAGTGTGTGTGTTCCAGTGTGGGTGAGTGTGTGTGTGTCTGACTGTGTGTATTTGTGTGTTTATTTGTGTGCGTCTATTTTTGAGTGAGTGTGAAGGTGTGAGTGCGTCTGTGTGTACATGTGTATTGGAAGGTGAGTTTGAGTGGGTGTGTGTTCTTTTACGTTAATGTGTTGACATCTGGGTATTCACGTGGGAGTGAGAATGTATGTGTGTGTCTGTGTGAGGGTGTTTTTGGCTGGGTGTGTGAATGTGAAAGTAGGGGCATGTGTGTGTGTTTGCTTGTTTGTGTTCACGTTTGTGTTACTGTTTATGTATATCTATATGTGTTTGTATGGGTCAATGAGAGTGTGTGTATGTGTGTTTGTGCATGTGTCTGTGTACTTGTGTAAGAGTGTGAATTTGTGAATGTGTGTGAGTGAATGTGTGCATGCAGGTGTGTGTTTCTGTATGACTGATTGTATGAGTGTGCACCTAGGTGAGTGTTTATGTCTGTGAGTGTGATTGTGAGTCAGCCTGTGTGAGTTTCTGTGTGTATGTGTTGTGAGAGTTTGTGTTTGGTGGTGTGTTTTTGAGTCAGTGTGTGAGTGTATATGTGGGTACTTGTGAGTAAGTGTGGGAGTGTGCATGACGGTGTGTGGGAGAGAATGTGTGAGAGTATACGAGGCTGAAGGTGTGAGTGAGTGTGTGAATGTGTGTACATGTGTTTGTTGGTAGGTGTTTGTTTGTCTGACTGATTTTGTGTGTGTGTTTCTGTGAGTGAGAGTGGGAAAGTTGTAGGTGTGTACATGTGTGTGAGTGTGAAAATGTGTGTGAGTGTGTGAGTTGTGTGTAAGTGTGTGTTTCTGTAAGTGAGGGTTTAATTGTAATTGGATGATTCTGTGAGTTTGTGTGTAAATGAGTGTGTGTGCTTGTTTGTGGTTGTGAGCCTGTGCATTTGAATTTGTGTATGATTGTGTATTTTTGTGTCTCTGTGTGAGACAGTTTGCATGTGTATGGGCATATGTGTGTAAGTATGTTTATCTGTGTTGTGTGTGAGTGTGTGTGAGAATGTGCAGGTGTGTGTGGTGAGTGATGTGAGCGATGTGAGCATGTGTAAGTGTGTATGATAGTGTGTGGGAGTGTGTAGGTGTGAGTGTGAGGGGGATGGTGTGAGTACGTGTGTGAATGTGTGTACACGTGTATGATTGTTGATGTTTGTGAGTGTGTGTGACTGCATGTGTGTGTGTGAGTGTGTCTATGTAGGTGAGTGTTTGAGACTGTGTGTGTGAGTGCATGTGTGGGTGAGTGTGAGTGCGAGTGTGTCTTGGAGCGTGTGTATGTGTGTGGGCGCTGTTTGTGTATATCTATGTGTGTTTGTATGTGTATGAGTGTGAGTGAGTTTTTGGGTGCAGTTGATAAATGACTAAGTTAACCCAAGCATTGGTGGCCCATGCCTTGCTTCTTAGGCATTAGGAATGCTGTGTTTACCAGCATTGTTTGTGGAGACTAGCCTAGAAATCAAATCTCACCATGAAAAATAAGCTGGATCTGTTCCACACCTTTCATTCCAGCAATGGGATGCTGAGATTAGCAGGCGAGCAGTTGTAGGCCACCACGTTCAAAAAAATTGCCAACGGAGGGAAAATGAAACTGGAAAAGGTGTGTCAAAGACTGTTTTCCAACCTAATGTAGAAAGCTGAAATTTGGGGGATTGTGGTGTCAGATTGTGTATGTGTGTGTGTGTGTGTGTGTGCGTCTGTGTGCATGTGTGTGTGTGAGTTTGAGTAAGTGTGTGAGTCTGTGAATGTAAGTGTGTGTGTTCCAGTGTGGGTGAGTGTGTGTGTGTCTGACTGTGTGTATTTGTGTGTTTATTTGTGTGCGTCTATTTTTGAGTGAGTGTGAAGGTGTGAGTGCGTCTGTGTGTACATGTGTATTGGAAGGTGAGTTTGAGTGGGTGTGTGTTCTTTTACGTTAATGTGTTGACATCTGGGTATTCACGTGGGAGTGAGAATGTATGTGTGTGTCTGTGTGAGGGTGTTTTTGGCTGGGTGTGTGAATGTGAAAGTAGGGGCATGTGTGTGTGTTTGCTTGTTTGTGTTCACGTTTGTGTTACTGTTTATGTATATCTATATGTGTTTGTATGGGTCAATGAGAGTGTGTGTATGTGTGTTTGTGCATGTGTCTGTGTACTTGTGTAAGAGTGTGAATTTGTGAATGTGTGTGAGTGAATGTGTGCATGCAGGTGTGTGTTTCTGTATGACTGATTGTATGAGTGTGCACCTAGGTGAGTGTTTATGTCTGTGAGTGTGATTGTGAGTCAGCCTGTGTGAGTTTCTGTGTGTATGTGTTGTGAGAGTTTGTGTTTGGTGGTGTGTTTTTGAGTCAGTGTGTGAGTGTATATGTGGGTACTTGTGAGTAAGTGTGGGAGTGTGCATGACGGTGTGTGGGAGAGAATGTGTGAGAGTATACGAGGCTGAAGGTGTGAGTGAGTGTGTGAATGTGTGTACATGTGTTTGTTGGTAGGTGTTTGTTTGTCTGACTGATTTTGTGTGTGTGTTTCTGTGAGTGAGAGTGGGAAAGTTGTAGGTGTGTACATGTGTGTGAGTGTGAAAATGTGTGTGAGTGTGTGAGTTGTGTGTAAGTGTGTGTTTCTGTAAGTGAGGGTTTAATTGTAATTGGATGATTCTGTGAGTTTGTGTGTAAATGAGTGTGTGTGCTTGTTTGTGGTTGTGAGCCTGTGCATTTGAATTTGTGTATGATTGTGTATTTTTGTGTCTCTGTGTGAGACAGTTTGCATGTGTATGGGCATATGTGTGTAAGTATGTTTATCTGTGTTGTGTGTGAGTGTGTGTGAGAATGTGCAGGTGTGTGTGGTGAGTGATGTGAGCGATGTGAGCATGTGTAAGTGTGTATGATAGTGTGTGGGAGTGTGTAGGTGTGAGTGTGAGGGGGATGGTGTGAGTACGTGTGTGAATGTGTGTACACGTGTATGATTGTTGATGTTTGTGAGTGTGTGTGACTGCATGTGTGTGTGTGAGTGTGTCTATGTAGGTGAGTGTTTGAGACTGTGTGTGTGAGTGCATGTGTGGGTGAGTGTGAGTGCGAGTGTGTCTTGGAGCGTGTGTATGTGTGTGGGCGCTGTTTGTGTATATCTATGTGTGTTTGTATGTGTATGAGTGTGAGTGAGTTTTTGGGTGCAGTTGATAAATGACTAAGTTAACCCAAGCATTGGTGGCCCATGCCTTGCTTCTTAGGCATTAGGAATGCTGTGTTTACCAGCATTGTTTGTGGAGACTAGCCTAGAAATCAAATCTCACCATGAAAAATAAGCTGGATCTGTTCCACACCTTTCATTCCAGCAATGGGATGCTGAGATTAGCAGGCGAGCAGTTGTAGGCCACCACGTTCAAAAAAATTGCCAACGGAGGGAAAATGAAACTGGAAAAGGTGTGTCAAAGACTGTTTTCCAACCTAATGTAGAAAGCTGAAATTTGGGGGATTGTGGTGTCAGATTGTGTATGTGTGTGTGTGTGTGTGTGCGTCTGTGTGCATGTGTGTGTGTGAGTTTGAGTAAGTGTGTGAGTCTGTGAATGTAAGTGTGTGTGTTCCAGTGTGGGTGAGTGTGTGTGTGTCTGACTGTGTGTATTTGTGTGTTTATTTGTGTGCGTCTATTTTTGAGTGAGTGTGAAGGTGTGAGTGCGTCTGTGTGTACATGTGTATTGGAAGGTGAGTTTGAGTGGGTGTGTGTTCTTTTACGTTAATGTGTTGACATCTGGGTATTCACGTGGGAGTGAGAATGTATGTGTGTGTCTGTGTGAGGGTGTTTTTGGCTGGGTGTGTGAATGTGAAAGTAGGGGCATGTGTGTGTGTTTGCTTGTTTGTGTTCACGTTTGTGTTACTGTTTATGTATATCTATATGTGTTTGTATGGGTCAATGAGAGTGTGTGTATGTGTGTTTGTGCATGTGTCTGTGTACTTGTGTAAGAGTGTGAAATTGTGAATGTGTGTGAGTGAATGTGTGCATGCAGGTGTGTGTTTCTGTATGACTGATTGTATGAGTGTGCACCTAGGTGAGTGTTTATGTCTGTGAGTGTGATTGTGAGTCAGCCTGTGTGAGTTTCTGTGTGTATGTGTTGTGAGAGTTTGTGTTTGGTGGTGTGTTTTTGAGTCAGTGTGTGAGTGTATATGTGGGTACTTGTGAGTAAGTGTGGGAGTGTGCATGACGGTGTGTGGGAGAGAATGTGTGAGAGTATACGAGGCTGAAGGTGTGAGTGAGTGTGTGAATGTGTGTACATGTGTTTGTTGGTAGGTGTTTGTTTGTCTGACTGATTTTGTGTGTGTGTTTCTGTGAGTGAGAGTGGGAAAGTTGTAGGTGTGTACATGTGTGTGAGTGTGAAAATGTGTGTGAGTGTGTGAGTTGTGTGTAAGTGTGTGTTTCTGTAAGTGAGGGTTTAATTGTAATTGGATGATTCTGTGAGTTTCTGTGTAAATGAGTGTGTGTGCTTGTTTGTGGTTGTGAGCCTGTGCATTTGAATTTGTGTATGATTGTGTATTTTTGTGTCTCTGTGTGAGACAGTTTGCATGTGTATGGGCATATGTGTGTAAGTATGTTTATCTGTGTTGTGTGTGAGTGTGTGTGAGAATGTGCAGGTGTGTGTGGTGAGTGAAAGTGTGTTTGGGTCAGAGTGTGAGTGAGTGTTCGGTGCAGGTGTGTGAGTGTGTGTCTGTGAGTGTGCTGAGATTATTTTTGTGAGTATAACAGTGAGTCTGTGTCTTCGTTTGTTTGTGTTAGTTGAGTGTATTCAGGTGTGTTTGATACGCCTGTGTGGATGTACATGTGTGTGTGTGTGTGAGGGTGAGAGTGTGAGTGGTTTTTTTTGTGTGTGATCATGTGTGAGTGAGAGCTGGCATCTGTGTATGTGTGTTTTTGTTTGTGGTTCTGTAAGTTTGCGAGTTTGACTTTGTGTGTGTGTTTGTGTGTGAGTCTATTTTGGAGTGTGAGTGTGAATATGGGAGTGCATTTGTGTGTCCATGTGTATTTGAAAGGGATTTTCTTCTTAGTGTGTGTGAAAGTAGGAGTGAATGTGATTGTGGGTGACTGTGTGTGTTGTAGTGTGCAGGTGTGTGAGTATGTGCAGGTGTGTTTGACTGAGTGTGTTTGGATTGGCGTGTGAATGCTCATTTGGGTGCAGGTGTGGGAATTTGTGTCCAAGAGATTGTGTTAATGTGTTCAGGTGTGTGATTGATGTAGAGGGGTTATGTGGACGAGTAGGAGACTGAGTGTGTCTTCGTATGTTAGTGTTCTTACTTGGGTGTATTCATGTGTATGTGAGTACACGAGTGTGTTTGTATGTGTGAGGGTGTTTTTAGGAGTTTGTGAATGTGACTGCAGGTGTATGTGTGTGTGATGGCTTGTTCGTCTGTTCTGGTGTGTGGATGTGAGTGTTTGTATATATCTATTTGTATTTTTGTGTTTGTATGTGTGTATGAGGGTGTATGTATGTATGTGCAGGTGGGTGGCGTAGGTGTCCGTGTACATGGGAACGTGTGTGAATTTTTGAATATGTGCAGGAGTGAGAGTGTGCATGAGGGTGTGTGTTTCTGTAGGTTTGAGTATGTGAGTGGTTATATATGTGAGGTTTATGGGTGTGAGTTTTTCTTAGTGAGTATATATGTGTTTACATGATGTGAGCGTGGGTAAGTGTGTATGATAGTGTGTGGGAGTGTGTAGGTGTGAGTGTGAGGGGGATGGTGTGAGTACGTGTGTGAATGTGTGTACCCATGTATGATTGTTGATGTTTGTGAGTGTGTGTGACTGCATGTGTGTGTGTGAGTGTGTCTATGTAGGTGAGTGTTTGAGACTGTGTGTGTGAGTGCATGTGTGGGTGAGTGTGAGTGCGAGTGAGTCTTGGAGCGTGTGTATGTGTGTGGCAGCTGTTTGTGTATATCTATGTGTGTTTGCGTGTGTTTGTATGTGTATGAGTGTGAGTGACTTTTTGGGTGCAGTTGATAAATGAGTAAGTTAACCCAAGCATTGGTGTCCCATGCCTTGCTTCTTAGGCATTAGGAATGCTGACTTTAGCAGCATTGTTTGTGGAGACTAGCCTAGAAATCAAATCTCACCATATAAAATAACATGGATCTGTCCCACACCTTTCATTCCCGCAATGGGATGCTGAGATTTGCAGGCGAGCAGTTGTAGGCCACCACGTTCAAAAAAATTGCCAACGGAGAAAAAATGAAACTGGGCAAGGTGGTCAAAGACTGTTTTCCGAGCAAATGTAGAAAGCTGAAATTTCGGGGTTTGTGGTGTCAGACTGCATATGTGTGTGTGTGTGTGCGCATGCGTTGGTGTGAGTTTGAGTAAGTGTGTGAGTCTGTGAATGTAAGTGTGTGTGTTCAAGTGTGGGTGAGTGTGTGAGTGTGAGTGTGTGTATTTGTGTGTTTATTTGTGTGAGACTATTTTTGAGTGAGTGTGAACATGTGAGTGCGTTTGTGTGTACATGTGTATTTGAGTGTGAGTTTGAGTGGGTGTGTGTTCTTTTACATTAATGTGTTGACATCTGGGTATTCACGTGGGAGTGAGAATGTATGTGTGTTTATGTGTGAGGGTGTTTTTTGGTAGGTGTGTGGATGTGAAAGTAGGGGCATGTGTGTGTGTTATTTGTTGGTGTCTTCACATGTGTGTGTTAAACTTCGTGTATATCTATGTGTGTTTGAGTGTTCGTGTGTATGAGAGAATATGTGTTTGGGCATGTGTCTGTGTGCATGTCTCTGTGTGTGCATTTGTGAGTGTGTGTGAGTGAGTGTGTGCATGCGGGTGAGTGTTTCTGTAGGAGTGAAGGTATAAGTGTGCATATATGTGAGATTTCAGGAGTGTGTGATTGTGTGTCAGTCAGTGTGTCTGGGTGAACGTGTTGTGAGTGTGTGTGGGGGTATGATTGTGTGTCTGTGTGAGTGTATATATGGGTACGTGTTGTGAGTGTGTGTGGGAGTGTGTATGACAGGGTTTGGGAGAGTATGTGTCAGTGTATGTCAGGCTGAAGCTGTGAGTTGTGTGTAAGTTTGTGAGTGTAACTGTAGGTGAGTGTGTAATTGTCATTGAGTGATTCTGTCAGTGTGTGCCTGTGTATGAGTGTGTTTGCTTGTTTGTGGGTGTGTGCCTGTGTATTTGAATTTGGGCCTGATTGTGTATTTTTGTGTCCCTGTGGGAAATAGTTTGCATGTGTATGGGAATATGTGTGTAAGTATGTGTATTTGTGTGTTGTGTGTGAGTGTGTGAGAGTGTGTGAGAATGTGCATGTGTGTGTGAGTGAGTGTCATTGGGTTTAGGTCTGAGTGTGAGTGGATATTTGTTGCCGGTGTGTAAGTCTCAGGGTGTCTATGTGTGTGAGTGTGTTGACTTCTCGTTGGTGAGTATGACAGTGAGTGTATCTTTGTATGTTTGGGTTAGTTGGGTGTACTCAGGTGTGTTTGCTATGCCTGTGTGCATGTACATGTGTGTGTGTGAGGGAGAGTGTGTGAGTGTTTTATTGTGAAGGTGATTATGTGTGAATGAGAGCTGGCATCTCTGCATGTGTGTTTTTGTGTGCAAGTGTGTATGTTTGTGAGTGTGTATTTGTGTGTGTCTGATTTTGAGCCTACTTTTGAGTGTGAGAGTGAATATTGGAGTGCATTTGTGTGTGCATGTGCATTTGAAAGGGATTTTCTACTTTGTGTGTGTGAAAGTAGGAGTGAATGTGATTGTGGGTGACTGTGTGTGTTGTAGTGTGCAGGTGTGTGAGTATGTGCAGGTGTGTGTGACTGAGTGTGTTTGGATTGGCGTGTGAATGCTCATTTGGGTGCAGGTGTGGGAATTGGTGTCCAAGAGATTGTGTTAGCGTGTTCAGGTGTGTGATTGATGCAGAGGGGTTATGTGGACGAGTAGGAGACTGAGTGTGTCTTCGTATGTTAGTGTTCTTGCTTGTGTGTATTCACGTGTATGTGAGTACACGAGTGTGTTTGTATGTGTGAGGGTGTTTTTAGGTGTTTGTGAATGTGACTGCAGGTGTATGTGTGTGTGATGGCTTGTTCGTCTGTTCCGGTGTGTGGATGTGAGTGTTTGAATATATCTATTGGTGTTTTTGTGTTTGTATGTGTGTATGAGGGTGTATGTATGTATGTGCAGGTGGGTGGCGTAGGTGTCCGTGTACATGGGTACGTGTGTGAATTTTTGAATATGTGCAGGAGTGAGAGTGTGCATTAGGGTGTGTGTTTCTGTAGGTTTGAGTATGTGAGTGGTTATATATGTGAGGTTTATGGTTGTGAGTTTTTCTTAGTGAGTATATATGTGTTTACATGATGTGAGCGTGTGTAAGTGTGTATGATAGTGTGTGGGAGTGTGTAGGTGTGAGTGTGAGGGGGATGGTGTGAGTACGTGTGTGAATGTGTGTACACGTGTATGATTGTTGATGTTTGTGAGTGTGTGTGACTGCATGTGTGTGTGTGAGTGTGTCTATGTAGGTGAGTGTTTGAGACTGTGTGTGTGAGTGCATGTGTGGGTGAGTGTGAGTGCGAGTGTGTCTTGGAGCGTGTGTATGTGTGTGGGCGCTGTTTGTGTATATCTATGTGTGTTTGTATGTGTATGAGTGTGAGTGAGTTTTTGGGTGCAGTTGATAAATGAGTAAGTTAACCCAAGCATTGGTGGCCCATGCCTTGCTTCTTAGGCATTAGGAATGCTGTGTTTACCAGCATTGTTTGTGGAGACTAGCCTAGAAATCAAATCTCACCATGAAAAATAAGCTGGATCTGTTCCACACCTTTCATTCCAGCAATGGGATGCTGAGATTAGCAGGCGAGCAGTTGTAGGCCACCACGTTCAAAAAAATTGCCAACGGAGGGAAAATGAAACTGGAAAAGGTGTGTCAAAGACTGTTTTCCAACCTAATGTAGAAAGCTGAAATTTGGGGGATTGTGGTGTCAGATTGTGTATGTGTGTGTGTGTGTGTGTGTGTGCGTCTGTGTGCATGTGTGTGTGTGAGTTTGAGTAAGTGTGTGAGTCTGTGAATGTAAGTGTGTGTGTTCCAGTGTGGGTGAGTGTGTGAGTGTGTCTGACTGTGTGTATTTGTGTGTTTATTTGTGTGTGTCTATTTTTGAGTGAGTGTGAAGGTGTGAGTGCGTCTGTGTGTACATGTGTATTGGAAGGTGAGTTTGAGTGGGTGTGTGTTCTTTTACGTTAATGTGTTGACATCTGGGTATTCACGTGGGAGTGAGAATGTATGTGTGTGTCTGTGTGAGGGTGTTTTTGGCTGGGTGTGTGAATGTGAAAGTAGGGGCATGTGTGTGTGTTTGCTTGTTTGTGTTCACGTTTGTGTTACTGTTTATGTATATCTATATGTGTTTGTATGGGTCAATGAGAGTGTGTGTATGTGTGTTTGTGCATGTGTCTGTGTACTTGTGTAAGAGTGTGAAATTGTGAATGTGTGTGAGTGAATGTGTGCATGCAGGTGTGTGTTTCTGTATGACTGATTGTATGAGTGTGCACCTAGGTGAATGTTTATGTCTGTGAGTGTGATTGTGAGTCAGCCTGTGTGAGTTTCTGTGTGTATGTGTTGTGAGAGTTTGTGTTTGGTGGTGTGTTTTTGAGTCAGTGTGTGAGTGTATATGTGGGTACTTGTGAGTAAGTGTGGGAGTGTGCATGACGGTGTGTGGGAGAGAATGTGTGAGAGTATACGAGGCTGAAGGTGTGAGTGAGTGTGTGAATGTGTGTACATGTGTTTGTTGGTAGGTGTTTGTTTGTCTGACTGATTTTGTGTGTGTGTTTCTGTGAGTGAGAGTGGGAAAGTTGTAGGTGTGTACATGTGTGTGAGTGTGAAAATGTGTGTGAGTGTGTGAGTTGTGTGTAAGTGTGTGTTTCTGTAAGTGAGGGTTTAATTGTAATTGGATGATTCTGTGAGTTTGTGTGTAAATGAGTGTGTGTGCTTGTTTGTGGTTGTGAGCCTGTGTATTTGAATTTGTGTATGATTGTGTATTTTTGTGTCTCTGTGTGAGACAGTTTGCATGTGTATGGGCATATGTGTGTAAGTATGTTTATCTGTGTTGTGAGTGAGTGTGTGTGAGAATGTGCAGGTGTGTGTGGTGAGTGAAAGTGTGTTTGGGTCAGAGTGTGAGTGGGTGTTTGGTGCAGGTGTGTGAGTGTGTGTCTGTGAGTGTGCTGAGATTATTTTTGTGAGTATAACAGTGAGTCTGTGTCTTCGTTTGTTTGTGTTAGTTGAGTGTATTCAGGTGTGTTTGGTATGCCTGTGTGGATGTACATGTGTGTGTGTGTGAGGGTGAGAGTGTGAGTGGTTTTTTTTGTGTGTGATCATGTGTGAGTGAGAGCTGGCATCTGTGTATGTGTGTTTTAGTTTGTGGTTCTGTAGGTTTGCGAGTGTGACTTTGTGTGTGTGTTTGTGTGTGAGTCTATTTTGGAGTGTGAGTGTGAATATGGGAGTGCATTTGTGTGTCCATGTGTATTTGAAAGGGATTTTCTTCTTAGTGTGTGTGAAAGTAGGAGTGAATGTGATTGTGGGTGACTGTGTGTGTTGTAGTGTGCAGGTGTGTGCGTATGTGCAGGTGTGTGTGACTGAGTGTGTTTGGATTGGCGTGTGAATGCTCATTTGGGTGCAGGTGTGGGAATTTGTGTCCAAGAGATTGTGTTAATGTGTTCAGGTGTGTGATTGATGTAGAGGGGTTATGTGGACGAGTAGGAGACTGAGTGTGTCTTCGTATGTTAGTGTTCTTACTTGGGTGTATTCACGTGTATGTGAGTACACGAGTGTGTTTGTATGTGTGAGGGTGTTTTTAGGTGTTTGTGAATGTGACTGCAGGTGTATGTGTGTGTGATGGCTTGTTCGTCTGTTCCGGTGTGTGGATGTGAGTGTTTGAATATATCTATTGGTGTTTTTGTGTTTGTATGTGTGTATGAGGGTGTATGTATGTATGTGCAGGTGGGTGGCGTAGGTGTCCGTGTACATGGGTACGTGTGTGAATTTTTGAATATGTGCAGGAGTGAGAGTGTGCATGAGGGTGTGTGTTTCTGTAGGTTTGAGTATGTGAGTGGTTATATATGTGAGGTTTATGGTTGTGAGTTTTTCTTAGTGAGTATATATGTGTTTACATGATGTGAGCGTGTGTAAGTGTGTATGATAGTGTGTGGGAGTGTGTAGGTGTGAGTGTGAGGGGGATGGTGTGAGTACGTGTGTGAATGTGTGTACACGTGTATGATTGTTGATGTTTGTGAGTGTGTGTGACTGCATGTGTGTGTGTGAGTGTGTCTATGTAGGTGAGTGTTTGAGACTGTGTGTGTGAGTGCATGTGTGGGTGAGTGTGAGTGCGAGTGTGTCTTGGAGCGTGTGTATGTGTGTGGGCGCTGTTTGTGTATATCTATGTGTGTTTGTATGTGTATGAGTGTGAGTGAGTTTTTGGGTGCAGTTGATAAATGACTAAGTTAACCCAAGCATTGGTGGCCCATGCCTTGCTTCTTAGGCATTAGGAATGCTGTGTTTACCAGCATTGTTTGTGGAGACTAGCCTAGAAATCAAATCTCACCATGAAAAATAAGCTGGATCTGTTCCACACCTTTCATTCCAGCAATGGGATGCTGAGATTAGCAGGCGAGCAGTTGTAGGCCACCACGTTCAAAAAAATTGCCAACGGAGGGAAAATGAAACTGGAAAAGGTGTGTCAAAGACTGTTTTCCAACCTAATGTAGAAAGCTGAAATTTGGGGGATTGTGGTGTCAGATTGTGTATGTGTGTGTGTGTGTGTGTGTGCGTCTGTGTGCATGTGTGTGTGTGAGTTTGAGTAAGTGTGTGAGTCTGTGAATGTAAGTGTGTGTGTTCCAGTGTGGGTGAGTGTGTGTGTGTCTGACTGTGTGTATTTGTGTGTTTATTTGTGTGCGTCTATTTTTGAGTGAGTGTGAAGGTGTGAGTGCGTCTGTGTGTACGTGTGTATTGGAAGGTGAGTTTGAGTGGGTGTGTGTTCTTTTACGTTAATGTGTTGACATCTGGGTATTCACGTGGGAGTGAGAATGTATGTGTGTGTCTGTGTGAGGGTGTTTTTGGCTGGGTGTGTGAATGTGAAAGTAGGGGCATGTGTGTGTGTTTGCTTGTTTGTGTTCACGTTTGTGTTACTGTTTATGTATATCTATATGTGTTTGTATGGGTCAATGAGAGTGTGTGTATGTGTGTTTGTGCATGTGTCTGTGTACTTGTGTAAGAGTGTGAATTTGTGAATGTGTGTGAGTGAATGTGTGCATGCAGGTGTGTGTTTCTGTATGACTGATTGTATGAGTGTGCACCTAGGTGAGTGTTTATGTCTGTGAGTGTGATTGTGAGTCAGCCTGTGTGAGTTTCTGTGTGTATGTGTTGTGAGAGTTTGTGTTTGGTGGTGTGTTTTTGAGTCAGTGTGTGAGTGTATATGTGGGTACTTGTGAGTAAGTGTGGGAGTGTGCATGACGGTGTGTGGGAGAGAATGTGTGAGAGTATACGAGGCTGAAGGTGTGAGTGAGTGTGTGAATGTGTGTACATGTGTTTGTTGGTAGGTGTTTGTTTGTCTGACTGATTTTGTGTGTGTGTTTCTGTGAGTGAGAGTGGGAAAGTTGTAGGTGTGTACATGTGTGTGAGTGTGAAAATGTGTGTGAGTGTGTGAGTTGTGTGTAAGTGTGTGTTTCTGTAAGTGAGGGTTTAATTGTAATTGGATGATTCTGTGAGTTTGTGTGTAAATGAGTGTGTGTGCTTGTTTGTGGTTGTGAGCCTGTGCATTTGAATTTGTGTATGATTGTGTATTTTTGTGTCTCTGTGTGAGACAGTTTGCATGTGTATGGGCATATGTGTGTAAGTATGTTTATCTGTGTTGTGTGTGAGTGTGTGTGAGAATGTGCAGGTGTGTGTGGTGAGTGAAAGTGTGTTTGGGTCAGAGTGTGAGTGAGTGTTCGGTGCAGGTGTGTGAGTGTGTGTCTGTGAGTGTGCTGAGATTATTTTTGTGAGTATAACAGTGAGTCTGTGTCTTCGTTTGTTTGTGTTAGTTGAGTGTATTCAGGTGTGTTTGATACGCCTGTGTGGATGTACATGTGTGTGTGTGTGAGGGTGAGAGTGTGAGTGGTTTTTTTTGTGTGTGATCATGTGTGAGTGAGAGCTGGCATCTGTGTATGTGTGTTTTTGTTTGTGGTTTTGTAAGTTTGCGAGTGTGACTTTGTGTGTGTGTTTGTGTGTGAGTCTATTTTGGAGTGTGAGTGTGAATATGGGAGTGCATTTGTGTGTCCATGTGTATTTGAAAGGGATTTTCTTCTTAGTGTGTGTGAAAGTAGGAGTGAATGTGATTGTGGGTGACTGTGTGTGTTGTAGTGTGCAGGTGTGTGAGTATGTGCAGGTGTGTTTGACTGAGTGTGTTTGGATTGGCGTGTGAATGCTCATTTGGGTGCAGGTGTGGGAATTTGTGTCCAAGAGATTGTGTTAATGTGTTCAGGTGTGTGATTGATGTAGAGGGGTTATGTGGACGAGTAGGAGACTGAGTGTGTCTTCGTATGTTAGTGTTCTTACTTGGGTGTATTCATGTGTATGTGAGTACACGAGTGTGTTTGTATGTGTGAGGGTGTTTTTAGGAGTTTTTGAATGTGACTGCAGGTGTATGTGTGTGTGATGGCTTGTTCGTCTGTTCTGGTGTGTGGATGTGAGTGTTTGTATATATCTATTTGTATTTTTGTGTTTGTATGTGTGTATGAGGGTGTATGTATGTATGTGCAGGTGGGTGGCGTAGGTGTCTGTGTACATGGGAACGTGTGTGAATTTTTGAATATGTGCAGGAGTGAGAGTGTGCATGAGGGTGTGTGTTTCTGTAGGTTTGAGTATGTGAGTGGTTATATATGTGAGGTTTATGGGTGTGAGTTTTTCTTAGTGAGTATATATGTGTTTACATGATGTGAGCGTGGGTAAGTGTGTATGATAGTGTGTGGGAGTGTGTAGGTGTGAGTGTGAGGGGGATGGTGTGAGTACGTGTGTGAATGTGTGTACCCATGTATGATTGTTGATGTTTGTGAGTGTGTGTGACTGCATGTGTGTGTGTGAGTGTGTCTATGTAGGTGAGTGTTTGAGACTGTGTGTGTGAGTGCATGTGTGGGTGAGTGTGAGTGCGAGTGAGTCTTGGAGCGTGTGTATGTGTGTGGCGGCTGTTTGTGTATATCTATGTGTGTTTGCGTGTGTTTGTATGTGTATGAGTGTGAGTGACTTTTTGGGTGCAGTTGATAAATGAGTAAGTTAACCCAAGCATTGGTGGCCCATGCCTTGCTTCTTAGGCATCAGTAATGCTGACTTTAGCAGCATTGTTTGTGGAGACTAGCCTAGAAATCAAATCTCACCATGAAAAATAACCTGGATCTGTCCCACACCTTTCATTCCCGCAATGGGATGCTGAGATTTGCAGGCGAGCAGTTGTAGGCCACCACGTTCAAAAAAATTGCCAACGGAGGAAAAATGAAATTGGGCAAGGTCGTCAAAGACTGTTTTCCGAGCAAATGTAGAAAGCTGAAATTTCGGGGTTTGTGGTGTCAGACTGCATATGTGTGTGTGTGTGTGTACGCGTGCGTTGGTGTGAGTTTGAGTAAGTGTGTGAGTCTGTGAATGTAAGTGTGTGTGTTCAAGTGTGGGTGAGTGTGTGAGTGTGAGTGTGTGTATTTGTGTGTTTATTTGTGTGAGACTATTTTTGAGTGAGTGTGAACGTGTGAGTGCGTTTGTGTGTACATGTGTATTTGAGTGTGAGTTTGAGTGGGTGTGTGTTCTTTTACATTAATGTGTTGACATCTGGGTATTCACGTGGGAGTGAGAATGTATGTGTGTTTATGTGTGAGGGTGTTTTAGGGTAGGTGTGTGGATGTGAAAGTAGGGGCATGTGTGTGTTATTTGTTTGTGTCTTCACATGTGTGTGTTAAACTTCGTGTATATCTATGTGTGTTTGAGTGTTCGTGTGTATGAGAGAATATGTGTTTGGGCATGTGTCTGTGTGCATGTCTCTGTGTGTGCATTTGTGAGTGTGTGTGAGTGAGTGTGTGCATGCGGGTGAGTGTTTCTGTAGGAGTGAAGGTATAAGTGTGCATATATGTGAGATTTCAGGAGTGTGTGATTGTGTGTCTGCCAGTGTGTATGGGTGAACATGTGAGTGTGTGTGGGGGTATGTTTGTGTGTCTGTGTGAGTGTATATATGGGTACGTGTTGTGAGTGTGTGTGGGAGTGTGTATGACAGTGTTTGGGAGAGTATGTGTCAGTGTATGTCAGGCTGAAGCTGTGAGTTGTGTGTAAGTTTGTGAGTGTAACTATAGGTGAGTGTGTAATTGTCATTGAGTGATTCTGTCAGTGTGTGCCTGTGTATGAGTGTGTTTGCTTGTTTGTGGGTGTGTGCCTGTGTATTTGAATTTGGGCCTGATTGTGTATTTTTGTGTCCCTGTGGGAAATAGTTTGCATGTGTATGGGAATATGTGTGTAAGTATGTGTATTTGTGTGTTGTGTGTGAGTGTGTGAGAGTGTGTGAGAATGTGCATGTGTGTGTGAGTGAGTGTCATTGGGTTTAGGTCTGAGTGTGAGTGGATATTTGTTGCCGGTGTGTAAGTCTCAGGGTGTCTATGTGTGTGAGTGTGTTGACTTCTCGTTGGTGAGTATGACAGTGAGTGTATCTTTGTATGTTTGTGTTAGTTGGGTGTACTCAGGTGTGTTTGCTATGCCTGTGTGCATGTACATGTGTGTGTGTGAGGGAGAGTGTGTGAGTGTTTTATTGTGAAGGTGATTATGTGTGAATGAGAGCTGGCATCTCTGCATGTGTGTTTTTGTGTGCAAGTGTGTATGTTTGTGAGTGTGTATTTGTGTGTGTCTGATTTTGAGCCTACTTTTGAGTGTGAGAGTGAATATTGGAGTGCATTTGTGTGTGCATGTGCATTTGAAAGGGATTTTCTACTTTGTGTGTGTGAAAGTAGGAGTGAATGTGATTGTGGGTGACTGTGTGTGTTGTAGTGTGCAGGTGTGTGAGTATGTGCAGGTGTGTGTGACTGAGTGTGTTTGGATTGGCGTGTGAATGCTCATTTGGGTGCAGGTGTGGGAATTGGTGTCCAAGAGATTGTGTTAGCGTGTTCAGGTGTGTGATTGATGTAGAGGGGTTATGTGGACGAGTAGGAGACTGAGTGTGTCTTCGTATGTTAGTGTTCTTGCTTGTGTGTATTCACGTGTATGTGAGTACACGAGTGTGTTTGTATGTGTGAGGGTGTTTTTAGGTGTTTGTGAATGTGACTGCAGGTGTATGTGTGTGTGATGGCTTGTTCGTCTGTTCCGGTGTGTGGATGTGAGTGTTTGAATATATCTATTGGTGTTTTTGTGTTTGTATGTGTGTATGAGGGTGTATGTATGTATGTGCAGGTGGGTGGCGTAGGTGTCCGTGTACATGGGTACGTGTGTGAATTTTTGAATATGTGCAGGAGTGAGAGTGTGCATGAGGGTGTGTGTTTCTGTAGGTTTGAGTATGTGAGTGGTTATATATGTGAGGTTTATGGTTGTGAGTTTTTCTTAGTGAGTATATATGTGTTTACATGATGTGAGCGTGTGTAAGTATGTATGATAGTGTGTGGGAGTGTGTAGGTGTGAGTGTGAGGGGGATGGTGTGAGTACGTGTGTGAATGTGTGTACACGTGTATGATTGTTGATGTTTGTGAGTGTGTGTGACTGCATGTGTGTGTGTGAGTGTGTCTATGTAGGTGAGTGTTTGAGACTGTGTGTGTGAGTGCATGTGTCGGTGAGTGTGAGTGCGAGTGTGTCTTGGAGCGTGTGTATGTGTGTGGGCGCTGTTTGTGTATATCTATGTGTGTTTGTATGTGTATGAGTGTGAGTGAGTTTTTGCGTGCAGTTGATAAATGAGTAAGTTAACCCAAGCATTGGTGGCCCATGCCTTGCTTCTTAGGCATTAGGAATGCTGTGTTTACCAGCATTGTTTGTGGAGACTAGCCTAGAAATCAAATCTCACCATGAAAAATAATCTGGATCTGTTCCACACCTTTCATTCCAGCAATGGGATGCTGAGATTAGCAGGCGAGCAGTTGTAGGCCACCACGTTCAAAAAAATTGCCAACGGAGGGAAAATGAAACTGGAAAAGGTGTGTCAAAGACTGTTTTCCAACCAAATGTAGAAAGCTGAAATTTGGGGGATTGTGGTGTCAGATTGTGTATGTGTGTGTGTGTGTGTGTGTGTGCGTCTGTGTGCATGTGTGTGTGAGTTTGAGTAAGTGTGTGAGTCTGTGAATGTAAGTGTGTGTGTTCCAGTGTGGGTGAGTGTGTGAGTGTGTCTGACTGTGTGTATTTGTGTGTTTATTTGTGTGTGTCTATTTTTGAGTGAGTGTGAAGGTGTGAGTGCGTCTGTGTGTACATGTGTATTGGAAGGTGAGTTTGAGTGGGTGTGTGTTCTTTTACGTTAATGTGTTGACATCTGGGTATTCACGTGGGAGTGAGAATGTATGTGTGTGTCTGTGTGAGGGTGTTTTTGGCTGGGTGTGTGAATGTGAAAGTAGGGGCATGTGTGTGTGTTTGCTTGTTTGTGTTCACGTTTGTGTTACTGTTTATGTATATCTATATGTGTTTGTATGGGTCAATGAGAGTGTGTGTATGTGTGTTTGTGCATGTGTCTGTGTACTTGTGTAAGAGTGTGAAATTGTGAATGTTTGTGAGTGAATGTGTTCATGCAGGTGTGTGTTTCTGTATGACTGTATGAGTGTGCACCTAGGTGAATGTTTATGTCTGTGAGTGTGATTGTGAGTCAGCCTGTGTGAGTTTCTGTGTGTATGTGTTGTGAGAGTTTGTGTTTGGTGGTGTGTTTTTGAGTCAGTGTGTGAGTGTATATGTGGGTACTTGTGAGTAAGTGTGGGAGTGTGCATGACGGTGTGTGGGAGAGAATGTGTGAGAGTATACGAGGCTGAAGGTGTGAGTGAGTGTGTGAATGTGTGTACATGTGTTTGTTGGTAGGTGTTTGTTTGTCTGACTGATTTTGTGTGTGTGTTTCTGTGAGTGAGAGTGGGAAAATTGTAGGTGTGTACATGTGTGTGAGTGTGAAAATGTGTGTGAGTGTGTGAGTTGTGTGTAAGTGTGTGTTTCTGTAAGTGAGGGTTTAATTGTAATTGGATGATTCTGTGAGTTTGTGTGTAAATGAGTGTGTGTGCTTGTTTGTGGTTGTGAGCCTGTGCATTCGAATTTGTGTATGATTGTGTATTTTTGTGTCTCTGTGTGAGACAGTTTGCATGTGTATGGGCATATGTGTGTAAGTATGTTTATCTGTGTTGTGTGTGAGTGTGTGTGAGAATGTGCAGGTGTGTGTGGTGAGTGAAAGTGTGTTTGGGTCAGAGTGTGAGTGGGTGTTTGGTGCAGGTGTGTGAGTGTGTGTCTGTGAGTGTGCTGAGATTATTTTTGTGAGTATAACAGTGAGTCTGTGTCTTCGTTTGTTTGTGTTAGTTGAGTGTATTCAGGTGTGTTTGGTATGCCTGTGTGGATGTACATGTGTGTGTGTGTGAGGGTGAGAGTGTGAGTGGTTTTTTTTGTGTGTGATCATGTGTGAGTGAGAGCTGGCATCTGTGTATGTGTGTTTTAGTTTGTGGTTCTGTAGGTTTGCGAGTGTGACTTTGTGTGTGTGTTTGTGTGTGAGTCTATTTTGGAGTGTGAGTGTGAATATGGGAGTGCATTTGTGTGTCCATGTGTATTTGAAAGGGATTTTCTTCTTAGTGTGTGTGAAAGTAGGAGTGAATGTGATTGTGGGTGACTGTGTGTGTTGTAGTGTGCAGGTGTGTGAGTATGTGCAGGTGTGTGTGACTGAGTGTGTTTGGATTGGCGTGTGAATGCTCATTTGGGTGCAGGTGTGGGAATTTGTGTCCAAGAGATTGTGTTAATGTGTTCAGGTGTGTGATTGATGTAGAGGGGTTATGTGGACGAGTAGGAGACTGAGTGTGTCTTCGTATGTTAGTGTTCTTACTTGGGTGTATTCATGTGTATGTGAGTACACGAGTGTGTTTGTATGTGTGAGGGTGTTTTTAGGTGTTTGTGAATGTGACTGCAGGTGTATGTGTGTGTGATGGCTTGTTCGTCTGTTCCGGTGTGTGGATGTGAGTGTTTGAATATATCTATTGGTGTTTTTGTGTTTGTATGTGTGTATGAGGGTGTATGTATGTATGTGCAGGTGGGTGGCGTAGGTGTCCGTGTACATGGGTACGTGTGTGAATTTTTGAATATGTGCAGGAGTGAGAGTGTGCATGAGGGTGTGTGTTTCTGTAGGTTTGAGTATGTGAGTGGTTATGTATGTGAGGTTTATGGTTGTGAGTTTTTCTTAGTGAGTATATATGTGTTTACATGATGTGAGCGTGTGTAAGTATGTATGATAGTGTGTGGGAGTGTGTAGGTGTGAGTGTGAGGGGGATGGTGTGAGTACGTGTGTGAATGTGTGTACACGTGTATGATTGTTGATGTTTGTGAGTGTGTGTGACTGCATGTGTGTGTGTGAGTGTGTCTATGTAGGTGAGTGTTTGAGACTGTGTGTGTGAGTGCATGTGTGGGTGAGTGTGAGTGCGAGTGTGCCTTGGAGCGTGTGTAATGTGTGTGGGCGCTGTTTGTGTATATCTATGTGTGTTTGTATGTGTATGAGTGTGAGTGAGTTTTTGCGTGCAGTTGATAAATGAGTAAGTTAACCCAAGCATTGGTGGCCCATGCCTTGCTTCTTAGGCATTAGGAATGCTGTGTTTACCAGCATTGTTTGTGGAGACTAGCCTAGAAATCAAATCTCACCATGAAAAATAATCTGGATCTGTTCCACACCTTTCATTCCAGCAATGGGATGCTGAGATTAGCAGGCGAGCAGTTGTAGGCCACCACGTTCAAAAAAATTGCCAACGGAGGGAAAATGAAACTGGAAAAGGTGTGTCAAAGACTGTTTTCCAACCAAATGTAGAAAGCTGAAATTTGGGGGATTGTGGTGTCAGATTGTGTATGTGTGTGTGTGTGTGTGTGTGTGCGTCTGTGTGCATGTGTGTGTGAGTTTGAGTAAGTGTGTGAGTCTGTGAATGTAAGTGTGTGTGTTCCAGTGTGGGTGAGTGTGTGAGTGTGTCTGACTGTGTGTATTTGTGTGTTTATTTGTGTGTGTCTATTTTTGAGTGAGTGTGAAGGTGTGAGTGCGTCTGTGTGTACATGTGTATTGGAAGGTGAGTTTGAGTGGGTGTGTGTTCTTTTACGTTAATGTGTTGACATCTGGGTATTCACGTGGGAGTGAGAATGTATGTGTGTGTCTGTGTGAGGGTGTTTTTGGCTGGGTGTGTGAATGTGAAAGTAGGGACATGTGTGTGTGTTTGCTTGTTTGTGTTCACGTTTGTGTTACTGTTTATGTATATCTATATGTGTTTTTATGGGTCAATGAGAGTGTGTGTATGTGTGTTTGTGCATGTGTCTGTGTACTTGTGTAAGAGTGTGAAATTGTGAATGTGTGTGAGTGAATGTGTTCATGCAGGTGTGTGTTTCTGTATGACTGTATGAGTGTGCACCTAGGTGAATGTTTATGTCTGTGAGTGTGATTGTGAGTCAGCCTGTGTGAGTTTCTGTGTGTATGTGTTGTGAGAGTTTGTGTTTGGTGGTGTGTTTTTGAGTCAGTGTGTGAGTGTATATGTGGGTACTTGTGAGTAAGTGTGGGAGTGTGCATGACGGTGTGTGGGAGAGAATGTGTGAGAGTATACGAGGCTGAAGGTGTGAGTGAGTGTGTGAATGTGTGTACATGTGTTTGTTGGTAGGTGTTTGTTTGTCTGACTGATTTTGTGTGTGTGTTTCTGTGAGTGAGAGTGGGAAAGTTGTAGGTGTGTACATGTGTGTGAGTGTGAAAATGTGTGTGAGTGTGTGAGTTGTGTGTAAGTGTGTGTTTCTGTAAGTGAGGGTTTAATTGTAATTGGATGATTCTGTGAGTTTGTGTGTAAATGAGTGTGTGTGCTTGTTTGTGGTGGTGAGCCTGTGTATTTGAATTTGTGTATGATTGTGTATTTTTGTGTCTCTGTGTGAGACAGTTTGCATGTGTATGGGCATATGTGTGTAAGTATGTTTTTCTGTGTTGTGTGTGAGTGTGTGTGAGAATGTGCAGGTGTGTGTGGTGAGTGAAAGTGTGTTTGGGTCAGAGTGTGAGTGGGTGTTCGGTGCAGGTGTGTGAGTGTGTGTCTGTGAGTGTGCTGAGATTATTTTTGTGAGTATAACAGTGAGTCTGTGTCTTCGTTTGTTTGTGTTAGTTGAGTGTATTCAGGTGTGTTTGGTATGCCTGTGTGGATGTACATGTGTGTGTGTGTGAGGGTGAGAGTGTGAGTGGTTTTTTTTGTGTGTGATCATGTGTGAGTGAGAGCTGGCATCTGTGTATGTGTGTTTTAGTTTGTGGTTCTGTAGGTTTGTGAGTGTGACTTTGTGTGTGTGTTTGTGTGTGAGTCTATTTTGGAGTGTGAGTGTGAATATGGGAGCGCATTTGTGTGTCCATGTGTATTTGAAAGGGATTTTCTTCTTAGTGTGTGTGAAAGTAGGAGTGAATGTGATTGTGGGTGACTGTGTGTGTTGTAGTGTGCAGGTGTGTGAGTATGTGCAGGTGTGTGTGACTGAGTGTGTTTGGATTGGCGTGTGAATGCTCATTTGGGTGCAGGTGTGGGAATTTGTGTCCAAGAGATTGTGTTAATGTGTTCAGGTGTGTGATTGATGTGGAGGGGTTATGTGGACGAGTAGGAGACTGAGTATGTCTTCGTATGTTAGAGTTCTTGCTTGTGTGTATTCACGTGTGTGTGAGTACACGAGTGTGTTTGTATGTGTGAGGGTGTTTTTAGGAGTTTGTGAATGTGACTGCAGGTGTATGTGTGTGTGATGGCTTGTTCGTCTGTTCTGGTGTGTGGATGTGAGTGTTTGTATATATCTATTTGTATTTTTGTGTTTGTATGTGTGTATGAGGGTGTATGTATGTATGTGCAGGTGGGTGGTGTAGGTGTCTGTGTACATGGGAACGGGTGTGAATTTTTGAATATGTGCAGGAGTGAGAGTGTGCATGAGGGTGTGTGTTTCTGTAGGTTTGAGTATGTGAGTGGTTATATATGTGAGGTTTATGGTTGTGAGTTTTTCTTAGTGAGTATATATGTGTTTACATGATGTGAGCGTGTGTAAGTGTGTATGATAGTGTGTGGGAGTGTGTAGGTGTGAGTGTGAGGGGGATGGTGTGAGTACGTGTGTGAATGTGTGTACCCATGTATGATTGTTGATGTTTGTGAGTGTGTGTGACTGCATGTGTGTGTGTGAGTGTGTCTATGTAGGTGAGTGTTTGAGACTGTGTGTGTGAGTGCATGTGTGGGTGAGTGTGAGTGCGAGTGAGTCTTGGAGCGTGTGTATGTGTGTGGCGGCTGTTTGTGTATATCTATGTGTGTTTGCGTGTGTTTGTATGTGTATGAGTGTGAGTGAGTTTTTGGGTGCAGTTGATAAATGAGTAAGTTAACCCAAGCATTGGTGGCCCATGCCTTGCTTCTTAGGCATTAGGAATGCTGACTTTAGCAGCATTGTTTGTGGAGACTAGCCTAGAAATCAAATCTCACCATATAAAATAACATGGATCTGTCCCACACCTTTCATTCCCGCAATGGGATGCTGAGATTTGCAGGCGAGCAGTTGTAGGCCACCACGTTCAAAAAAATTGCCAACGGAGGAAAAATGAAACTGGGCAAGGTGGTCAAAGACTGTTTTCCGAGCAAATGTAGAAAGCTGAAATTTCGGGGTTTGTGGTGTCAGACTGCATATGTGTGTGTGTGTGTGCGCATGCGTTGGTGTGAGTTTGAGTAAGTGTGTGAGTCTGTGAATGTAAGTGTGTGTGTTCAAGTGTGGGTGAGTGTGTGAGTGTGAGTGTGTGTACTTGTGTGTTTATTTGTGTGAGACTATTTTTGAGTGAGTGTGAACATGTGAGTGCGTTTGTGTGTACATGTGTATTTGAGTGTGAGTTTGAGTGGGTGTGTGTTCTTTTACATTAATGTGTTGACATCTGGGTATTCACGTGGGAGTGAGAATGTATGTGTGTTTATGTGTGAGGGTGTTTTTTGGTAGGTGTGTGGATGGGAAAGTAGGGGCATGTGTGTGTGTTATTTGTTGGTGTCTTCACATGTGTGTGTTAAACTTCGTGTATATCTATGTGTGTTTGAGTGTTCGTGTGTATGAGAGAATATGTGTTTGGGCATGTGTCTGTGTGCATGTCTCTGTGTGTGCATTTGTGAGTGTGTGTGAGTGAGTGTGTGCATGCGGGTGAGTGTTTCTGTAGGAGTGAAGGTATAAGTGTGCATATATGTGAGATTTCAGGAGTGTGTGATTGTGTGTCAGTCAGTGTGTCTGGGTGAACATGTTGTGAATGTGTGTGGGGGTATGATTGTGTGTCTGTGTGAGTGTATATATGGGTACGTGTTGTGAGTGTGTGTGGGAGTGTGTATGACAGTGTTTGGGAGAGTATGTGTCCGTGTATGTCAGGCTGAAGCTGTGAGTTGTGTGTAAGTTTGTGAGTGTAACTGTAGGTGAGTGTGTAATTGTCATTGAGTGATTCTGTCAGTGTGTGCCTGTGTATGAGTGTGTTTGCTTGTTTGTGGGTGTGTGCCTGTGTATTTGAATTTGGGCCTGATTGTGTATTTTTGTGTCCCTGTGGGAAATAGTTTGCATGTGTATGGGAATATGTGTGTAAGTATGTGTATTTGTGTGTTGTGTGTGAGTGTGTGAGAGTGTGTGAGAATGTGCATGTGTGTGTGAGTGAGTGTCATTGGGTTTAGGTCTGAGTGTGAGTGGATATTTGTTGCCGGTGTGTAAGTCTCAGGGTGTCTATGTGTGTGAGTGTGTTGACTTCTCGTTGGTGAGTATGACAGTGAGTGTATCTTTGTATGTTTGTGTTAGTTGGGTGTACTCAGGTGTGTTTGCTATGCCTGTGTGCATGTACATGTGTGTGTGTGAGGGAGAGTGTGTGAGTGTTTTATTGTGAAGGTGATTATGTGTGAATGAGAGCTGGCATCTCTGCATGTGTGTTTTTGTGTGCAAGTGTGTATGTTTGTGAGTGTGTATTTGTGTGTGTCTGATTTTGAGCCTACTTTTGAGTGTGAGAGTGAATATTGGAGTGCATTTGTGTGTGCATGTGCATTTGAAAGGGATTTTCTACTTTGTGTGTGTGAAAGTAGGAGTGAATGTGATTGTGGGTGACTGTGTGTGTTGTAGTGTGCAGGTGTGTGAGTATGTGCAGGTGTGTGTGACTGAGTGTGTTTGGATTGGCGTGTGAATGCTCATTTGGGTGCAGGTGTGGGAATTGGTGTCCAAGAGATTGTGTTAGCGTGTTCAGGTGTGTGATTGATGTAGAGGGGTTATGTGGACGAGTAGGAGACTGAGTGTGTCTTCGTATGTTAGTGTTCTTGCTTGTGTGTATTCACGTGTATGTGAGTACATGAGTGTGTTTGTATGTGTGAGGGTGTTTTTAGGTGTTTGTGAATGTGACTGCAGGTGTATGTGTGTGTGATGGCTTGTTCGTCTGTTCCGGTGTGTGGATGTGAGTGTTTGAATATATCTATTGGTGTTTTTGTGTTTGTATGTGTGTATGAGGGTGTATGTATGTATGTGCAGGTGGGTGGCGTAGGTGTCCGTGTACATGGGTACGTGTGTGAATTTTTGAATATGTGCAGGAGTGAGAGTGTGCATGAGGGTGTGTGTTTCTGTAGGTTTGAGTATGTGAGTGGTTATATATGTGAGGTTTATGGTTGTGAGTTTTTCTTAGTGAGTATATATGTGTTTACATGATGTGAGCGTGTGTAAGTGTGTATGATAGTGTGTGGGAGTGTGTAGGTGTGAGTGTGAGGGGGATGGTGTGAGTACGTGTGTGAATGTGTGTACACGTGTATGATTGTTGATGTTTGTGAGTGTGTGTGACTGCATGTGTGTGTGTGAGTGTGTCTATGTAGGTGAGTGTTTGAGACTGTGTGTGTGAGTGCATGTGTGGGTGAGTGTGAGTGCGAGTGTGTCTTGGAGCGTGTGTATGTGTGTGGGCGCTGTTTGTGTATATCTATGTGTGTTTGTATGTGTATGAGTGTGAGTGAGTTTTTGGGTGCAGTTGATAAATGACTAAGTTAACCCAAGCATTGGTGGCCCATGCCTTGCTTCTTAGGCATTCGGAATGCTGTGTTTACCAGCATTGTTTGTGGAGACTAGCCTAGAAATCAAATCTCACCATGAAAAATAAGCTGGATCTGTTCCACACCTTTCATTCCAGCAATGGGATGCTGAGATTAGCAGGCGAGCAGTTGTAGGCCACCACGTTCAAAAAAATTGCCAACGGAGGGAAAATGAAACTGGAAAAGGTGTGTCAAAGACTGTTTTCCAACCTAATGTAGAAAGCTGAAATTTGGGGGATTGTGGTGTCAGATTGTGTATGTGTGTGTGTGTGTGTGTGTGCGTCTGTGTGCATGTGTGTGTGTGAGTTTGAGTAAGTGTGTGAGTCTGTGAATGTAAGTGTGTGTGTTCCAGTGTGGGTGAGTGTGTGTGTGTCTGACTGTGTGTATTTGTGTGTTTATTTGTGTGCGTCTATTTTTGAGTGAGTGTGAAGGTGTGAGTGCGTCTGTGTGTACATGTGTATTGGAAGGTGAGTTTGAGTGGGTGTGTGTTCTTTTACGTTAATGTGTTGACATCTGGGTATTCACGTGGGAGTGAGAATGTATGTGTGTGTCTGTGTGAGGGTGTTTTTGGCTGGGTGTGTGAATGTGAAAGTAGGGGCATGTGTGTGTGTTTGCTTGTTTGTGTTCACGTTTGTGTTACTGTTTATGTATATCTATATGTGTTTGTATGGGTCAATGAGAGTGTGTGTATGTGTGTTTGTGCATGTGTCTGTGTACTTGTGTAAGAGTGTGAAATTGTGAATGTGTGTGAGTGAATGTGTGCATGCAGGTGTGTGTTTCTGTATGACTGATTGTATGAGTGTGCACCTAGGTGAGTGTTTATGTCTGTGAGTGTGATTGTGAGTCAGCCTGTGTGAGTTTCTGTGTGTATGTGTTGTGAGAGTTTGTGTTTGGTGGTGTGTTTTTGAGTCAGTGTGTGAGTGTATATGTGGGTACTTGTGAGTAAGTGTGGGAGTGTGCATGACGGTGTGTGGGAGAGAATGTGTGAGAGTATACGAGGCTGAAGGTGTGAGTGAGTGTGTGAATGTGTGTACATGTGTTTGTTGGTAGGTGTTTGTTTGTCTGACTGATTTTGTGTGTGTGTTTCTGTGAGTGAGAGTGGGAAAGTTGTAGGTGTGTACATGTGTGTGAGTGTGAAAATGTGTGTGAGTGTGTGAGTTGTGTGTAAGTGTGTGTTTCTGTAAGTGAGGGTTTAATTGTAATTGGATGATTCTGTGAGTTTCTGTGTAAATGAGTGTGTGTGCTTGTTTGTGGTTGTGAGCCTGTGCATTTGAATTTGTGTATGATTGTGTATTTTTGTGTCTCTGTGTGAGACAGTTTGCATGTGTATGGGCATATGTGTGTAAGTATGTTTATCTGTGTTGTGTGTGAGTGTGTGTGAGAATGTGCAGGTGTGTGTGGTGAGTGATGTGAGCGATGTGAGCATGTGTAAGTGTGTATGATAGTGTGTGGGAGTGTGTAGGTGTGAGTGTGAGGGGGATGGTGTGAGTACGTGTGTGAATGTGTGTACACGTGTATGATTGTTGATGTTTGTGAGTGTGTGTGACTGCATGTGTGTGTGTGAGTGTGTCTATGTAGGTGAGTGTTTGAGACTGTGTGTGTGAGTGCATGTGTGGGTGAGTGTGAGTGCGTGTGTGTCTTGGAGCGTGTGTATGTGTGTGGGCGCTGTTTGTGTATATCTATGTGTGTTTGTATGTGTATGAGTGTGAGTGAGTTTTTGCGTGCAGTTGATAAATGAGTAAGTTAACCCAAGCATTGGTGGCCCATGCCTTGCTTCTTAGGCATTAGGAATGCTGTGTTTACCAGCATTGTTTGTGGAGACTAGCCTAGAAATCAAATCTCACCATGAAAAATAATCTGGATCTGTTCCACACCTTTCATTCCAGCAATGGGATGCTGAGATTAGCAGGCGAGCAGTTGTAGGCCACCACGTTCAAAAAAATTGCCAACGGAGGGAAAATGAAACTGGAAAAGGTGTGTCAAAGACTGTTTTCCAACCAAATGTAGAAAGCTGAAATTTGGGGGATTGTGGTGTCAGATTGTGTATGTGTGTGTGTGTGTGTGTGTGTGCGTCTGTGTGCATGTGTGTGTGAGTTTGAGTAAGTGTGTGAGTCTGTGAATGTAAGTGTGTGTGTTCCAGTGTGGGTGAGTGTGTGAGTGTGTCTGACTGTGTGTATTTGTGTGTTTATTTGTGTGTGTCTATTTTTGAGTGAGTGTGAAGGTGTGAGTGCGTCTGTGTGTACATGTGTATTGGAAGGTGAGTTTGAGTGGGTGTGTGTTCTTTTACGTTAATGTGTTGACATCTGGGTATTCACGTGGGAGTGAGAATGTATGTGTGTGTCTGTGTGAGGGTGTTTTTGGCTGGGTGTGTGAATGTGAAAGTAGGGGCATGTGTGTGTGTTTGCTTGTTTGTGTTCACGTTTGTGTTACTGTTTATGTATATCTATATGTGTTTGTATGGGTCAATGAGAGTGTGTGTATGTGTGTTTGTGCATGTGTCTGTGTACTTGTGTAAGAGTGTGAAATTGTGAATGTGTGTGAGTGAATGTGTTCATGCAGGTGTGTGTTTCTGTATGACTGTATGAGTGTGCACCTAGGTGAATGTTTATGTCTGTGAGTGTGATTGTGAGTCAGCCTGTGTGAGTTTCTGTGTGTATGTGTTGTGAGAGTTTGTGTTTGGTGGTGTGTTTTTGAGTCAGTGTGTGAGTGTATATGTGGGTACTTGTGAGTAAGTGTGGGAGTGTGCATGACGGTGTGTGGGAGAGAATCTGTGAGAGTATACGAGGCTGAAGGTGTGAGTGAGTGTGTGAATGTGTGTACATGTGTTTGTTGGTAGGTGTTTGTTTGTCTGACTGATTTTGTGTGTGTGTTTCTGTGAGTGAGAGTGGGAAAGTTGTAGGTGTGTACATGTGTGTGAGTGTGAAAATGTGTGTGAGTGTGTGAGTTGTGTGTAAGTGTGTGTTTCTGTAAGTGAGGGTTTAATTGTAATTGGATGATTCTGTGAGTTTGTGTGTAAATGAGTGTGTGTGCTTGTTTGTGGTTGTGAGCCTGTGTATTTGAATTTGTGTATGATTGTGTATTTTTGTGTCTCTGTGTGAGACAGTTTGCATGTGTATGGGCATATGTGTGTAAGTATGTTTTTCTGTGTTGTGTGTGAGTGTGTGTGAGAATGTGCAGGTGTGTGTGGTGAGTGAAAGTGTGTTTGGGTCAGAGTGTGAGTGGGTGTTCGGTGCAGGTGTGTGAGTGTGTGTCTGTGAGTGTGCTGAGATTATTTTTGTGAGTATAACAGTGAGTCTGTGTCTTCGTTTGTTTGTGTTAGTTGAGTGTATTCAGGTGTGTTTGGTATGCCTGTGTGGATGTACATGTGTGTGTGTGTGAGGGTGAGAGTGTGAGTGGTTTTTTTTGTGTGTGATCATGTGTGAGTGAGAGCTGGCATCTGTGTATGTGTGTTTTAGTTTGTGGTTCTGTAGGTTTGTGAGTGTGACTTTGTGTGTGTGTTTGTGTGTGAGTCTATTTTGGAGTGTGAGTGTGAATATGGGAGCGCATTTGTGTGTCCATGTGTATTTGAAAGGGATTTTCTTCTTAGTGTGTGTGAAAGTAGGAGTGAATGTGATTGTGGGTGACTGTGTGTGTTGTAGTGTGCAGGTGTGTGAGTATGTGCAGGTGTGTGTGACTGAGTGTGTTTGGATTGGCGTGTGAATGCTCATTTGGGTGCAGGTGTGGGAATTTGTGTCCAAGAGATTGTGTTAATGTGTTCAGGTGTGTGATTGATGTGGAGGGGTTATGTGGACGAGTAGGAGACTGAGTATGTCTTCGTATGTTAGAGTTCTTGCTTGTGTGTATTCACGTGTATGTGAGTACACGAGTGTGTTTGTATGTGTGAGGGTGTTTTTAGGAGTTTGTGAATGTGACTGCAGGTGTATGTGTGTGTGATGGCTTGTTCGTCTGTTCTGGTGTGTGGATGTGAGTGTTTGTATATATCTATTTGTATTTTTGTGTTTGTATGTGTGTATGAGGGTGTATGTATGTATGTGCAGGTGGGTGGCGTAGGTGTCCGTGTACATGGGTACGTGTGTGAATTTTTGAATATGTGCAGGAGTGAGAGTGTGCATGAGGGTGTGTGTTTCTGTAGGTTTGAGTATGTGAGTGGTTATATATGTGAGGTTTATGGTTGTGAGTTTTTCTTAGTGAGTATATATGTGTTTACATGATGTGAGCGTGTGTAAGTGTGTATGATAGTGTGTGGGAGTGTGTAGGTGTGAGTGTGAGGGGGATGGTGTGAGTACGTGTGTGAATGTGTGTACCCATGTATGATTGTTGATGTTTGTGAGTGTGTGTGACTGCATGTGTGTGTGTGAGTGTGTCTATGTAGGTGAGTGTTTGAGACTGTGTGTGTGAGTGCATGTGTGGGTGAGTGTGAGTGCGAGTGAGTCTTGGAGCGTGTGTATGTGTGTGGCGGCTGTTTGTGTATATCTATGTGTGTTTGCGTGTGTTTGTATGTGTATGAGTGTGAGTGAGTTTTTGGGTGCAGTTGATAAATGAGTAAGTTAACCCAAGCATTGGTGGCCCATGCCTTGCTTCTTAGGCATTAGGAATGCTGACTTTAGCAGCATTGTTTGTGGAGACTAGCCTAGAAATCAAATCTCACCATATAAAATAACATGGATCTGTCCCACACCTTTCATTCCCGCAATGGGATGCTGAGATTTGCAGGCGAGCAGTTGTAGGCCACCACGTTCAAAAAAATTGCCAACGGAGGAAAAATGAAACTGGGCAAGGTGGTCAAAGACTGTTTTCCGAGCAAATGTAGAAAGCTGAAATTTCGGGGTTTGTGGTGTCAGACTGCATATGTGTGTGTGTGTGTGCGCATGCGTTGGTGTGAGTTTGAGTAAGTGTGTGAGTCTGTGAATGTAAGTGTGTGTGTTCAAGTGTGGGTGAGTGTGTGAGTGTGAGTGTGTGTATTTGTGTGTTTATTTGTGTGAGACTATTTTTGAGTGAGTGTGAACATGTGAGTGCGTTTGTGTGTACATGTGTATTTGAGTGTGAGTTTGAGTGGGTGTGTGTTCTTTTACATTAATGTGTTGACATCTGGGTATTCACGTGGGAGTGAGAATGTATGTGTGTTTATGTGTGAGGGTGTTTTTTGGTAGGTGTGTGGATGGGAAAGTAGGGGCATGTGTGTGTGTTATTTGTTTGTGTCTTCACATGTGTGTGTTAAACTTCGTGTATATCTATGTGTGTTTGAGTGTTCGTGTGTATGAGAGAATATGTGTTTGGGCATGTGTCTGTGTGCATGTCTCTGTGTGTGCATTTGTGAGTGTGTGTGAGTGAGTGTCATTGGGTTTAGGTCTGAGTGTGAGTGGATATTTGTTGCGGGTGTGTAAGTCTCAGGGTGTCTATGTGTGTGAGTGTGTTGACTTCTCGTTGGTGAGTATGACAGTGAGTGTATCTTTGTATGTTTGTGTTAGTTGGGTGTACTCAGGTGTGTTTGCTATGCCTGTGTGCATGTACATGTGTGTGTGTGAGGGAGAGTGTGTGAGTGTTTTATTGTGAAGGTGATTATGTGTGAATGAGAGCTGGCATCTCTGCATGTGTGTTTTTGTGTGCAAGTGTGTATGTTTGTGAGTGTGTATTTGTGTGTGTCTGATTTTGAGCCTACTTTTGAGTGTGAGAGTGAATATTGGAGTGCATTTGTGTGTGCATGTGCATTTGAAAGGGATTTTCTACTTTGTATGTGTGAAAGTAGGAGTGAATGTGATTGTGGGTGACTGTGTGTGTTGTAGTGTGCAGGTGTGTGAGTATGTGCAGGTGTGTGTGACTGAGTGTGTTTGGATTGGCGTGTGAATGCTCATTTGGGTGCAGGTGTGGGAATTGGTGTCCAAGAGATTGTGTTAGCGTGTTCAGGTGTGTGATTGATGTAGAGGGGTTATGTGGACGAGTAGGAGACTGAGTGTGTCTTCGTATGTTAGTGTGCTTGCTTGTGTGTATTCACGTGTATGTGAGTACTCAAGTGTGTTTGTATGTGTGAGGGTGTTTTTAGGTGTTTGTGAATGTGACTGCAGGTGTATGTGTGTGTGATGGCTTGTTCGTCTGTTCCGGTGTGTGGATGTGAGTGTTTGAATATATCTATTGGTGTTTTTGTGTTTGTATGTGTGTATGAGGGTGTATGTATGTATGTGCAGGTGGGTGGCGTAGGTGTCCGTGTACATGGGTACGTGTGTGAATTTTTGAATATGTGCAGGAGTGAGAGTGTGCATGAGGGTGTGTGTTTCTGTAGGTTTGAGTATGTGAGTGGTTATATATGTGAGGTTTATGGTTGTGAGTTTTTCTTAGTGAGTATATATGTGTTTACATGATGTGAGCGTGTGTAAGTGTGTATGATAGTGTGTGGGAGTGTGTAGGTGTGAGTGTGAGGGGGATGGTGTGAGTACGTGTGTGAATGTGTGTACACGTGTATGATTGTTGATGTTTGTGAGTGTGTGTGACTGCATGTGTGTGTGTGAGTGTGTCTATGTAGGTGAGTGTTTGAGACTGTGTGTGTGAGTGCATGTGTGGGTGAGTGTGAGTGCGAGTGTGTCTTGGAGCGTGTGTATGTGTGTGGGCGCTGTTTGTGTATATCTATGTGTGTTTGTATGTGTATGAGTGTGAGTGAGTTTTTGGGTGCAGTTGATAAATGAGTAAGTTAACCCAAGCATTGGTGGCCCATGCCTTGCTTCTTAGGCATTAGGAATGCTGTGTTTACCAGCATTGTTTGTGGAGACTAGCCTAGAAATCAAATCTCACCATGAAAAATAAGCTGGATCTGTTCCACACCTTTCATTCCAGCAATGGGATGCTGAGATTAGCAGGCGAGCAGTTGTAGGCCACCACGTTCAAAAAAATTGCCAACGGAGGGAAAATGAAACTGGAAAAGGTGTGTCAAAGACTGTTTTCCAACCTAATGTAGAAAGCTGAAATTTGGGGGATTGTGGTGTCAGATTGTGTATGTGTGTGTGTGTGTGTGTGTGCGTCTGTGTGCATGTGTGTGTGTGAGTTTGAGTAAGTGTGTGAGTCTGTGAATGTAAGTGTGTGTGTTCCAGTGTGGGTGAGTGTGTGTGTGTCTGACTGTGTGTATTTGTGTGTTTATTTGTGTGCGTCTATTTTTGAGTGAGTGTGAAGGTGTGAGTGCGTCTGTGTGTACATGTGTATTGGAAGGTGAGTTTGAGTGGGTGTGTGTTCTTTTACGTTAATGTGTTGACATCTGGGTATTCACGTGGGAGTGAGAATGTATGTGTGTGTCTGTGTGAGGGTGTTTTTGGCTGGGTGTGTGAATGTGAAAGTAGGGGCATGTGTGTGTGTTTGCTTGTTTGTGTTCACGTTTGTGTTACTGTTTATGTATATCTATATGTGTTTGTATGGGTCAATGAGAGTGTGTGTATGTGTGTTTGTGCATGTGTCTGTGTACTTGTGTAAGAGTGTGAATTTGTGAATGTGTGTGAGTGAATGTGTGCATGCAGGTGTGTGTTTCTGTATGACTGATTGTATGAGTGTGCACCTAGGTGAGTGTTTATGTCTGTGAGTGTGATTGTGAGTCAGCCTGTGTGAGTTTCTGTGTGTATGTGTTGTGAGAGTTTGTGTTTGGTGGTGTGTTTTTGAGTCAGTGTGTGAGTGTATATGTGGGTACTTGTGAGTAAGTGTGGGAGTGTGCATGACGGTGTGTGGGAGAGAATGTGTGAGAGTATACGAGGCTGAAGGTGTGAGTGAGTGTGTGAATGTGTGTACATGTGTTTGTTGGTAGGTGTTTGTTTGTCTGACTGATTTTGTGTGTGTGTTTCTGTGAGTGAGAGTGGGAAAGTTGTAGGTGTGTACATGTGTGTGAGTGTGAAAATGTGTGTGAGTGTGTGAGTTGTGTGTAAGTGTGTGTTTCTGTAAGTGAGGGTTTAATTGTAATTGGATGATTCTGTGAGTTTGTGTGTAAATGAGTGTGTGTGCTTGTTTGTGGTTGTGAGCCTGTGCATTTGAATTTGTGTATGATTGTGTATTTTTGTGTCTCTGTGTGAGACAGTTTGCATGTGTATGGGCATATGTGTGTAAGTATGTTTATCTGTGTTGTGTGTGAGTGTGTGTGAGAATGTGCAGGTGTGTGTGGTGAGTGAAAGTGTGTTTGGGTCAGAGTGTGAGTGAGTGTTCGGTGCAGGTGTGTGAGTGTGTGTCTGTGAGTGTGCTGAGATTATTTTTGTGAGTATAACAGTGAGTCTGTGTCTTCGTTTGTTTGTGTTAGTTGAGTGTATTCAGGTGTGTTTGATACGCCTGTGTGGATGTACATGTGTGTGTGTGTGTGAGGGTGAGAGTGTGAGTGGTTTTTTTTGTGTGTGATCATGTGTGAGTGAGAGCTGGCATCTGTGTATGTGTGTTTTTGTTTGTGGTTCTGTAAGTTTGCGAGTTTGACTTTGTGTGTGTGTTTGTGTGTGAGTCTATTTTGGAGTGTGAGTGTGAATATGGGAGTGCATTTGTGTGTCCATGTGTATTTGAAAGGGATTTTCTTCTTAGTGTGTGTGAAAGTAGGAGTGAATGTGATTGTGGGTGACTGTGTGTGTTGTAGTGTGCAGGTGTGTGAGTATGTGCAGGTGTGTTTGACTGAGTGTGTTTGGATTGGCGTGTGAATGCTCATTTGGGTGCAGGTGTGGGAATTTGTGTCCAAGAGATTGTGTTAATGTGTTCAGGTGTGTGATTGATGTAGAGGGGTTATGTGGACGAGTAGGAGACTGAGTGTGTCTTCGTATGTTAGTGTTCTTACTTGGGTGTATTCATGTGTATGTGAGTACACGAGTGTGTTTGTATGTGTGAGGGTGTTTTTAGGAGTTTGTGAATGTGACTGCAGGTGTATGTGTGTGTGATGGCTTGTTCGTCTGTTCTGGTGTGTGGATGTGAGTGTTTGTATATATCTATTTGTATTTTTGTGTTTGTATGTGTGTATGAGGGTGTATGTATGTATGTGCAGGTGGGTGGCGTAGGTGTCCGTGTACATGGGAACGTGTGTGAATTTTTGAATATGTGCAGGAGTGAGAGTGTGCATGAGGGTGTGTGTTTCTGTAGGTTTGAGTATGTGAGTGGTTATATATGTGAGGTTTATGGGTGTGAGTTTTTCTTAGTGAGTATATATGTGTTTACATGATGTGAGCGTGGGTAAGTGTGTATGATAGTGTGTGGGAGTGTGTAGGTGTGAGTGTGAGGGGGATGGTGTGAGTACGTGTGTGAATGTGTGTACCCATGTATGATTGTTGATGTTTGTGAGTGTGTGTGACTGCATGTGTGTGTGTGAGTGTGTCTATGTAGGTGAGTGTTTGAGACTGTGTGTGTGAGTGCATGTGTGGGTGAGTGTGAGTGCGAGTGAGTCTTGGAGCGTGTGTATGTGTGTGGCGGCTGTTTGTGTATATCTATGTGTGTTTGCGTGTGTTTGTATGTGTATGAGTGTGAGTGACTTTTTGGGTGCAGTTGATAAATGAGTAAGTTAACCCAAGCATTGGTGTCCCATGCCTTGCTTCTTAGGCATTAGGAATGCTGACTTTAGCAGCATTGTTTGTGGAGACTAGCCTAGAAATCAAATCTCACCATATAAAATAACATGGATCTGTCCCACACCTTTCATTCCCGCAATGGGATGCTGAGATTTGCAGGCGAGCAGTTGTAGGCCACCACGTTCAAAAAAATTGCCAACGGAGAAAAAATGAAACTGGGCAAGGTGGTCAAAGACTGTTTTCCGAGCAAATGTAGAAAGCTGAAATTTCGGGGTTTGTGGTGTCAGACTGCATATGTGTGTGTGTGTGTGCGCATGCGTTGGTGTGAGTTTGAGTAAGTGTGTGAGTCTGTGAATGTAAGTGTGTGTGTTCAAGTGTGGGTGAGTGTGTGAGTGTGAGTGTGTGTATTTGTGTGTTTATTTGTGTGAGACTATTTTTGAGTGAGTGTGAACATGTGAGTGCGTTTGTGTGTACATGTGTATTTGAGTGTGAGTTTGAGTGGGTGTGTGTTCTTTTACATTAATGTGTTGACATCTGGGTATTCACGTGGGAGTGAGAATGTATGTGTGTTTATGTGTGAGGGTGTTTTTTGGTAGGTGTGTGGATGGGAAAGTAGGGGCATGTGTGTGTGTTATTTGTTTGTGTCTTCACATGTGTGTGTTAAACTTCGTGTATATCTATGTGTGTTTGAGTGTTCGTGTGTATGAGAGAATATGTGTTTGGGCATGTGTCTGTGTGCATGTCTCTGTGTGTGCATTTGTGAGTGTGTGTGAGTGAGTGTGTGCATGCGGGTGAGTGTTTCTGTAGGAGTGAAGGTATAAGTGTGCATATATGTGAGATTTCAGGAGTGTGTGATTGTGTGTCAGTCAGTGTGTCTGGGTGAACATGTTGTGAATGTGTGTGGGGGTATGATTGTGTGTCTGTGTGAGTGTATATATGGGTACGTGTTGTGAGTGTGTGCGGGAGTGTGTATGACAGTGTTTGGGAGAGTATGTGTCCGTGTATGTCAGGCTGAAGCTGTGAGTTGTGTGTAAGTTTGTGAGTGTAACTGTAGGTGAGTGTGTAATTGTCATTGAGTGATTCTGTCAGTGTGTGCCTGTGTATGAGTTTGTTTGCTTGTTTGTGGGTGTGTGCCTGTGTATTTGAATTTGGGCCTGATTGTGTATTTTTGTGTCCCTGTGGGAAATAGTTTGCATGTGTATGGGAATATGTGTGTAAGTATGTGTATTTGTGTGTTGTGTGTGAGTGTGTGAGAGTGTGTGAGAATGTGCATGTGTGTGTGAGTGAGTGTCATTGGGTTTAGGTCTGAGTGTGAGTGGATATTTGTTGCGGGTGTGTAAGTCTCAGGGTGTCTATGTGTGTGAGTGTGTTGACTTCTCGTTGGTGAGTATGACAGTGAGTGTATCTTTGTATGTTTGTGTTAGTTGGGTGTACTCAGGTGTGTTTGCTATGCCTGTGTGCATGTACATGTGTGTGTGTGAGGGAGAGTGTGTGAGTGTTTTATTGTGAAGGTGATTATGTGTGAATGAGAGCTGGCATCTCTGCATGTGTGTTTTTGTATGCAAGTGTGTATGTTTGTGAGTGTGTATTTGTGTGTGTCTGATTTTGAGCCTACTTTTGAGTGTGAGAGTGAATATTGGAGTGCATTTGTGTGTGCATGTGCATTTGAAAGGGATTTTCTACTTTGTGTGTGTGAAAGTAGGAGTGAATGTGATTGTGGGTGACTGTGTGTGTTGTAGTGTGCAGGTGTGTGAGTATGTGCAGGTGTGTGTGACTGAGTGTGTTTGGATTGGCGTGTGAATGCTCATTTGGGTGCAGGTGTGGGAATTGGTGTCCAAGAGATTGTGTTAGCGTGTTCAGGTGTGTGATTGATGTAGAGGGGTTATGTGGACGAGTAGGAGACTGAGTGTGTCTTCGTATGTTAGTGTTCTTGCTTGTGTGTATTCACGTGTATGTGAGTACACGAGTGTGTTTGTATGTGTGAGGGTGTTTTTAGGTGTTTGTGAATGTGACTGCAGGTGTATGTGTGTGTGATGGCTTGTTCGTCTGTTCCGGTGTGTGGATGTGAGTGTTTGAATATATCTATTGGTGTTTTTGTGTTTGTATGTGTGTATGAGGGTGTATGTATGTATGTGCAGGTGGGTGGCGTAGGTGTCCGTGTACATGGGTACGTGTGTGAATTTTTGAATATGTGCAGGAGTGAGAGTGTGCATGAGGGTGTGTGTTTCTGTAGGTTTGAGTATGTGAGTGGTTATATATGTGAGGTTTATGGTTGTGAGTTTTTCTTAGTGAGTATATATGTGTTTACATGATGTGAGCGTGTGTAAGTGTGTATGATAGTGTGTGGGAGTGTGTAGGTGTGAGTGTGAGGGGGATGGTGTGAGTACGTGTGTGAATGTGTGTACACGTGTATGATTGTTGATGTTTGTGAGTGTGTGTGACTGCATGTGTGTGTGTGAGTGTGTCTATGTAGGTGAGTGTTTGAGACTGTGTGTGTGAGTGCATGTGTGGGTGAGTGTGAGTGCGAGTGTGTCTTGGAGCATGTGTATGTGTGTGGGCGCTGTTTGTGTATATCTATGTGTGTTTGTATGTGTATGAGTGTGAGTGAGTTTTTGGGTGCAGTTGATAAATGACTAAGTTAACCCAAGCATTGGTGGCCCATGCCTTGCTTCTTAGGCATTAGGAATGCTGTGTTTACCAGCATTGTTTGTGGAGACTAGCCTAGAAATCAAATCTCACCATGAAAAATAAGCTGGATCTGTTCCACACCTTTCATTCCAGCAATGGGATGCTGAGATTAGCAGGCGAGCAGTTGTAGGCCACCACGTTCAAAAAAATTGCCAACGGAGGGAAAATGAAACTGGAAAAGGTGTGTCAAAGACTGTTTTCCAACCTAATGTAGAAAGCTGAAATTTGGGGGATTGTGGTGTCAGATTGTGTATGTGTGTGTGTGTGTGTGTGTGTGCGTCTGTGTGCATGTGTGTGTGTGAGTTTGAGTAAGTGTGTGAGTCTGTGAATGTAAGTGTGTGTGTTCCAGTGTGGGTGAGTGTGTGTGTGTCTGACTGTGTGTATTTGTGTGTTTATTTGTGTGCGTCTATTTTTGAGTGAGTGTGAAGGTGTGAGTGCGTCTGTGTGTACATGTGTATTGGAAGGTGAGTTTGAGTGGGTGTGTGTTCTTTTACGTTAATGTGTTGACATCTGGGTATTCACGTGGGAGTGAGAATGTATGTGTGTGTCTGTGTGAGGGTGTTTTTGGCTGGGTGTGTGAATGTGAAAGTAGGGGCATGTGTGTGTGTTTGCTTGTTTGTGTTCACGTTTGTGTTACTGTTTATGTATATCTATATGTGTTTGTATGGGTCAATGAGAGTGTGTGTATGTGTGTTTGTGCATGTGTCTGTGTACTTGTGTAAGAGTGTGAATTTGTGAATGTGTGTGAGTGAATGTGTGCATGCAGGTGTGTGTTTCTGTATGACTGATTGTATGAGTGTGCACCTAGGTGAGTGTTTATGTCTGTGAGTGTGATTGTGAGTCAGCCTGTGTGAGTTTCTGTGTGTATGTGTTGTGAGAGTTTGTGTTTGGTGGTGTGTTTTTGAGTCAGTGTGTGAGTGTATATGTGGGTACTTGTGAGTAAGTGTGGGAGTGTGCATGACGGTGTGTGGGAGAGAATGTGTGAGAGTATACGAGGCTGAAGGTGTGAGTGAGTGTGTGAATGTGTGTACATGTGTTTGTTGGTAGGTGTTTGTTTGTCTGACTGATTTTGTGTGTGTGTTTCTGTGAGTGAGAGTGGGAAAGTTGTAGGTGTGTACATGTGTGTGAGTGTGAAAATGTGTGTGAGTGTGTGAGTTGTGTGTAAGTGTGTGTTTCTGTAAGTGAGGGTTTAATTGTAATTGGATGATTCTGTGAGTTTGTGTGTAAATGAGTGTGTGTGCTTGTTTGTGGTTGTGAGCCTGTGCATTTGAATTTGTGTATGATTGTGTATTTTTGTGTCTCTGTGTGAGACAGTTTGCATGTGTATGGGCATATGTGTGTAAGTATGTTTATCTGTGTTGTGTGTGAGTGTGTGTGAGAATGTGCAGGTGTGTGTGGTGAGTGATGTGAGCGATGTGAGCATGTGTAAGTGTGTATGATAGTGTGTGGGAGTGTGTAGGTGTGAGTGTGAGGGGGATGGTGTGAGTACGTGTGTGAATGTGTGTACACGTGTATGATTGTTGATGTTTGTGAGTGTGTGTGACTGCATGTGTGTGTGTGAGTGTGTCTATGTAGGTGAGTGTTTGAGACTGTGTGTGTGAGTGCATGTGTGGGTGAGTGTGAGTGCGAGTGTGTCTTGGAGCGTGTGTATGTGTGTGGGCGCTGTTCGTGTATACCTATGTGTGTTTGTATGTGTATGAGTGTGAGTGAGTTTTTGGGTGCAGTTGATAAATGACTAAGTTAACCCAAGCATTGGTGGCCCATGCCTTGCTTCTTAGGCATTAGGAATGCTGTGTTTACCAGCATTGTTTGTGGAGACTAGCCTAGAAATCAAATCTCACCATGAAAAATAAGCTGGATCTGTTCCACACCTTTCATTCCAGCAATGGGATGCTGAGATTAGCAGGCGAGCAGTTGTAGGCCACCACGTTCAAAAAAATTGCCAACGGAGGGAAAATGAAACTGGAAAAGGTGTGTCAAAGACTGTTTTCCAACCTAATGTAGAAAGCTGAAATTTGGGGGATTGTGGTGTCAGATTGTGTATGTGTGTGTGTGTGTGTGTGTGCGTCTGTGTGCATGTGTGTGTGTGAGTTTGAGTAAGTGTGTGAGTCTGTGAATGTAAGTGTGTGTGTTCCAGTGTGGGTGAGTGTGTGTGTGTCTGACTGTGTGTATTTGTGTGTTTATTTGTGTGCGTCTATTTTTGAGTGAGTGTGAAGGTGTGAGTGCGTCTGTGTGTACATGTGTATTGGAAGGTGAGTTTGAGTGGGTGTGTGTTCTTTTACGTTAATGTGTTGACATCTGGGTATTCACGTGGGAGTGAGAATGTATGTGTGTGTCTGTGTGAGGGTGTTTTTGGCTGGGTGTGTAAATGTGAAAGTAGGGGCATGTGTGTGTGTTTGCTTGTTTGTGTTCACGTTTGTGTTACTGTTTATGTATATCTATATGTGTTTGTATGGGTCAATGAGAGTGTGTGTATGTGTGTTTGTGCATGTGTCTGTGTACTTGTGTAAGAGTGTGAATTTGTGAATGTGTGTGAGTGAATGTGTGCATGCAGGTGTGTGTTTCTGTATGACTGATTGTATGAGTGTGCACCTAGGTGAGTGTTTATGTCTGTGAGTGTGATTGTGAGTCAGCCTGTGTGAGTTTCTGTGTGTATGTGTTGTGAGAGTTTGTGTTTGGTGGTGTGTTTTTGAGTCAGTGTGTGAGTGTATATGTGGGTACTTGTGAGTAAGTGTGGGAGTGTGCATGACGGTGTGTGGGAGAGAATGTGTGAGAGTATACGAGGCTGAAGGTGTGAGTGAGTGTGTGAATGTGTGTACATGTGTTTGTTGGTAGGTGTTTGTTTGTCTGACTGATTTTGTGTGTGTGTTTCTGTGAGTGAGAGTGGGAAAGTTGTAGGTGTGTACATGTGTGTGAGTGTGAAAATGTGTGTGAGTGTGTGAGTTGTGTGTAAGTGTGTGTTTCTGTAAGTGAGGGTTTAATTGTAATTGGATGATTCTGTGAGTTTGTGTGTAAATGAGTGTGTGTGCTTGTTTGTGGTTGTGAGCCTGTGCATTTGAATTTGTGTATGATTGTGTATTTTTGTGTCTCTGTGTGAGACAGTTTGCATGTGTATGGGCATATGTGTGTAAGTATGTTTATCTGTGTTGTGTGTGAGTGTGTGTGAGAATGTGCAGGTGTGTGTGGTGAGTGAAAGTGTGTTTGGGTCAGAGTGTGAGTGAGTGTTCGGTGCAGGTGTGTGAGTGTGTGTCTGTGAGTGTGCTGAGATTATTTTTGTGAGTATAACAGTGAGTCTGTGTCTTCGTTTGTTTGTGTTAGTTGAGTGTATTCAGGTGTGTTTGATACGCCTGTGTGGATGTACATGTGTGTGTGTGTGTGAGGGTGAGAGTGTGAGTGGTTTTTTTTGTGTGTGATCATGTGTGAGTTAGAGCTGGCATCTGTGTATGTGTGTTTTTGTTTGTGGTTCTGTAAGTTTGCGAGTTTGACTTTGTGTGTGTGTTTGTGTGTGAGTCTATTTTGGAGTGTGAGTGTGAATATGGGAGCGCATTTGTGTGTCCATGTGTATTTGAAAGGGATTTTCTTCTTAGTGTGTGTGAAAGTAGGAGTGAATGTGATTGTGGGTGACTGTGTGTGTTGTAGTGTGCAGGTGTGTGAGTATGTGCAGGTGTGTGTGACTGAGTGTGTTTGGATTGGCGTGTGAATGCTCATTTGGGTGCAGGTGTGGGAATTTGTGTCCAAGAGATTGTGTTAATGTGTTCAGGTGTGTGATTGATGTAGAGGGGTTATGTGGACGAGTAGGAGACTGAGTGTGTCTTCGTATGTTAGTGTTCTTACTTGGGTGTATTCATGTGTATGTGAGTACACGAGTGTGTTTGTATGTGTGAGGGTGTTTTTAGGAGTTTGTGAATGTGACTGCAGGTGTATGTGTGTGTGATGGCTTGTTCGTCTGTTCTGGTGTGTGGATGTGAGTGTTTGTATATATCTATTTGTATTTTTGTGTTTGTATGTGTGTATGAGGGTGTATGTATGTATGTGCAGGTGGGTGGCGTAGGTGTCTGTGTACATGGGAACGTGTGTGAATTTTTGAATATGTGCAGGAGTGAGAGTGTGCATGAGGGTGTGTGTTTCTGTAGGTTTGAGTATGTGAGTGGTTATATATGTGAGGTTTATGGGTGTGAGTTTTTCTTAGTGAGTATATATGTGTTTACATGATGTGAGCGTGGGTAAGTGTGTATGATAGTGTGTGGGAGTGTGTAGGTGTGAGTGTGAGGGGGATGGTGTGAGTACGTGTGTGAATGTGTGTACCCATGTATGATTGTTGATGTTTGTGAGTGTGTGTGACTGCATGTGTGTGTGTGAGTGTGTCTATGTAGGTGAGTGTTTGAGACTGTGTGTGTGAGTGCATGTGTGGGTGAGTGTGAGTGCGAGTGAGTCTTGGAGCGTGTGTATGTGTGTGGCGGCTGTTTGTGTATATCTATGTGTGTTTGCGTGTGTTTGTATGTGTATGAGTGTGAGTGACTTTTTGGGTGCAGTTGATAAATGAGTAAGTTAACCCAAGCATTGGTGGCCCATGCCTTGCTTCTTAGGCATCAGTAATGCTGACTTTAGCAGCATTGTTTGTGGAGACTAGCCTAGAAATCAAATCTCACCATGAAAAATAACCTGGATCTGTCCCACACCTTTCATTCCCGCAATGGGATGCTGAGATTTGCAGGCGAGCAGTTGTAGGCCACCACGTTCAAAAAAATTGCCAACGGAGGAAAAATGAAATTGGGCAAGGTCGTCAAAGACTGTTTTCCGAGCAAATGTAGAAAGCTGAAATTTCGGGGTTTGTGGTGTCAGACTGCATATGTGTGTGTGTGTGTGTACGCGTGCGTTGGTGTGAGTTTGAGTAAGTGTGTGAGTCTGTGAATGTAAGTGTGTTTGTTCAAGTGTGGGTGAGTGTGTGAGTGTGAGTGTGTGTATTTGTGTGTTTATTTGTGTGAGACTATTTTTGAGTGAGTGTGAACGTGTGAGTGCGTTTGTGTGTACATGTGTATTTGAGTGTGAGTTTGAGTGGGTGTGTGTTCTTTTACATTAATGTGTTGACATCTGGGTATTCACGTGGGAGTGAGAATGTATGTGTGTTTATGTGTGAGGGTGTTTTTTGGTAGGTGTGTGGATGTGAAAGTAGGGGCATGTGTGTGTGTTATTTGTTGGTGTCTTCACATGTGTGTGTTAAACTTCGTGTATATCTATGTGTGTTTGAGTGTTCGTGTGTATGAGAGAATATGTGTTTGGGCATGTGTCTGTGTGCATGTCTCTGTGTGTGCATTTGTGAGTGTGTGTGAGTGAGTGTGTGCATGCGGGTGAGTGTTTCTGTAGGAGTGAAGGTATAAGTGTGCATATATGTGAGATTTCAGGAGTGTGTGATTGTGTGTCAGTCAGTGTGTCTGGGTGAACGTGTTGTGAGTGTGTGTGGGGGTATGATTGTGTGTCTGTGTGAGTGTATATATGGGTACGTGTTGTGAGTGTGTGTGGGAGTGTGTATGACAGTGTTTGGGAGAGTATGTGTCAGGGTATGTCAGGCTGAAGCTGTGAGTTGTGTGTAAGTTTGTGAGTGTAACTATAGGTGAGTGTGTAATTGTCATTGAGTGATTCTGTCAGTGTGTGCCTGTGTATGAGTGTGTTTGCTTGTTTGTGGGTGTGTGCCTGTGTATTTGAATTTGGGCCTGATTGTGTATTTTTGTGTCCCTGTGGGAAATAGTTTGCATGTGTATGGGAATATGTGTGTAAGTATGTGTATTTGTGTGTTGTGTGTGAGTGTGTGAGAGTGTGTGAGAATGTGCATGTGTGTGTGAGTGAGTGTCATTGGGTTTAGGTCTGAGTGTGAGTGGATATTTGTTGCCGGTGTGTAAGTCTCAGGGTGTCTATGTGTATGAGTGTGTTGACTTCTCGTTGGTGAGTATGACAGTGAGTGTATCTTTGTATGTTTGGGTTAGTTGGGTGTACTCAGGTGTGTTTGCTATGCCTGTGTGCATGTACATGTGTGTGTGTGAGGGAGAGTGTGTGAGTGTTTTATTGTGAAGGTGATTATGTGTGAATGAGAGCTGGCATCTCTGCATGTGTGTTTTTGTGTGCAAGTGTGTATGTTTGTGAGTGTGTATTTGTGTGTGTCTGATTTTGAGCCTACTTTTGAGTGTGAGAGTGAATATTGGAGTGCATTTGTGTGTGCATGTGCATTTGAAAGGGATTTTCTACTTTGTGTGTGTGAAAGTAGGAGTGAATGTGATTGTGGGTGACTGTGTGTGTTGTAGTGTGCAGGTGTGTGAGTATGTGCAGGTGTGTGTGACTGAGTGTGTTTGGATTGGCGTGTGAATGCTCATTTGGGTGCAGGTGTGGGAATTGGTGTCCAAGAGATTGTGTTAGCGTGTTCAGGTGTGTGATTGATGCAGAGGGGTTATGTGGACGAGTAGGAGACTGAGTGTGTCTTCGTATGTTAGTGTTCTTGCTTGTGTGTATTCACGTGTATGTGAGTACACGAGTGTGTTTGTATGTGTGAGGGTGTTTTTAGGTGTTTGTGAATGTGACTGCAGGTGTATGTGTGTGTGATGGCTTGTTCGTCTGTTCCGGTGTGTGGATGTGAGTGTTTGAATATATCTATTGGTGTTTTTGTGTTTGTATGTGTGTATGAGGGTGTATGTATGTATGTGCAGGTGGGTGGCGTAGGTGTCCGTGTACATGGGTACGTGTGTGAATTTTTGAATATGTGCAGGAGTGAGAGTGTGCATTAGGGTGTGTGTTTCTGTAGGTTTGAGTATGTGAGTGGTTATATATGTGAGGTTTATGGTTGTGAGTTTTTCTTAGTGAGTATATATGTGTTTACATGATGTGAGCGTGTGTAAGTGTGTATGATAGTGTGTGGGAGTGTGTAGGTGTGAGTGTGAGGGGGATGGTGTGAGTACGTGTGTGAATGTGTGTACACGTGTATGATTGTTGATGTTTGTGAGTGTGTGTGACTGCATGTGTGTGTGTGAGTGTGTCTATGTAGGTGAGTGTTTGAGACTGTGTGTGTGAGTGCATGTGTGGGTGAGTGTGAGTGCGAGTGTGTCTTGGAGCGTGTGTATGTGTGTGGGCGCTGTTTGTGTATATCTATGTGTGTTTGTATGTGTATGAGTGTGAGTGAGTTTTTGGGTGCAGTTGATAAATGAGTAAGTTAACCCAAGCATTGGTGGCCCATGCCTTGCTTCTTAGGCATTAGGAATGCTGTGTTTACCAGCATTGTTTGTGGAGACTAGCCTAGAAATCAAATCTCACCATGAAAAATAATCTGGATCTGTTCCACACCTTTCATTCCAGCAATGGGATGCTGAGATTAGCAGGCGAGCAGTTGTAGGCCACCACGTTCAAAAAAATTGCCAACGGAGGGAAAATGAAACTGGAAAAGGTGTGTCAAAGACTGTTTTCCAACCTAATGTAGAAAGCTGAAATTTGGGGGATTGTGGTGTCAGATTGTGTATGTGTGTGTGTGTGTGTGTGCGTCTGTGTGCATGTGTGTGTGTGAGTTTGAGTAAGTGTGTGAGTCTGTGAATGTAAGTGTGTGTGTTCCAGTGTGGGTGAGTGTGTGAGTGTGTCTGACTGTGTGTATTTGTGTGTTTATTTGTGTGTGTCTATTTTTGAGTGAGTGTGAAGGTGTGAGTGCGTCTGTGTGTACATGTGTATTGGAAGGTGAGTTTGAGTGGGTGTGTGTTCTTTTACGTTAATGTGTTGACATCTGGGTATTCACGTGGGAGTGAGAATGTATGTGTGTGTCTGTGTGAGGGTGTTTTTGGCTGGGTGTGTGAATGTGAAAGTAGGGGCATGTGTGTGTGTTTGCTTGTTTGTGTTCACGTTTGTGTTACTGTTTATGTATATCTATATGTGTTTGTATGGGTCAATGAGAGTGTGTGTATGTGTGTTTGTGCATGTGTCTGTGTACTTGTGTAAGAGTGTGAAATTGTGAATGTGTGTGAGTGAATGTGTGCATGCAGGTGTGTGTTTCTGTATGACTGATTGTATGAGTGTGCACCTAGGTGAATGTTTATGTCTGTGAGTGTGATTGTGAGTCAGCCTGTGTGAGTTTCTGTGTGTATGTGTTGTGAGAGTTTGTGTTTGGTGGTGTGTTTTTGAGTCAGTGTGTGAGTGTATATGTGGGTACTTGTGAGTAAGTGTGGGAGTGTGCATGACGGTGTGTGGGAGAGAATGTGTGAGAGTATACGAGGCTGAAGGTGTGAGTGAGTGTGTGAATGTGTGTACATGTGTTTGTTGGTAGGTGTTTGTTTGTCTGACTGATTTTGTGTGTGTGTTTCTGTGAGTGAGAGTGGGAAAGTTGTAGGTGTGTACATGTGTGTGAGTGTGAAAATGTGTGTGAGTGTGTGAGTTGTGTGTAAGTGTGTGTTTCTGTAAGTGAGGGTTTAATTGTAATTGGATGATTCTGTGAGTTTGTGTGTAAATGAGTGTGTGTGCTTGTTTGTGGTTGTGAGCCTGTGTATTTGAATTTGTGTATGATTGTGTATTTTTGTGTCTCTGTGTGAGACAGTTTGCATGTGTATGGGCATATGTGTGTAAGTATGTTTATCTGTGTTGTGTGTGAGTGTGTGTGAGAATGTGCAGGTGTGTGTGGTGAGTGAAAGTGTGTTTGGGTCAGAGTGTGAGTGGGTGTTTGGTGCAGGTGTGTGAGTGTGTGTCTGTGAGTGTGCTGAGATTATTTTTGTGAGTATAACAGTGAGTCTGTGTCTTCGTTTGTTTGTGTTAGTTGAGTGTATTCAGGTGTGTTTGGTATGCCTGTGTGGATGTACATGTGTGTGTGTGTGAGGGTGAGAGTGTGAGTGGTTTTTTTTGTGTGTGATCATGTGTGAGTGAGAGCTGGCATCTGTGTATGTGTGTTTTAGTTTGTGGTTCTGTAGGTTTGTGAGTGTGACTTTGTGTGTGTGTTTGTGTGTGAGTCTATTTTGGAGTGTGAGTGTGAATATGGGAGCGCATTTGTGTGTCCATGTGTATTTGAAAGGGATTTTCTTCTTAGTGTGTGTGAAAGTAGGAGTGAATGTGATTGTGGGTGACTGTGTGTGTTGTAGTGTGCAGGTGTGTGAGTATGTGCAGGTGTGTTTGACTGAGTGTGTTTGGATTGGCGTGTGAATGCTCATTTGGGTGCAGGTGTGGGAATTTGTGTCCAAGAGATTGTGTTAATGTGTTCAGGTGTGTGATTGATGTAGAGGGGTTATGTGGACGAGTAGGAGACTGAGTGTGTCTTCGTATGTTAGTGTTCTTACTTGGGTGTATTCATGTGTATGTGAGTACACGAGTGTGTTTGTATGTGTGAGGGTGTTTTTAGGAGTTTGTGAATGTGACTGCAGGTGTATGTGTGTGTGATGGCTTGTTCGTCTGTTCTGGTGTGTGGATGTGAGTGTTTGTATATATCTATTTGTATTTTTGTGTTTGTATGTGTGTATGAGGGTGTATGTATGTATGTGCAGGTGGGTGGCGTAGGTGTCTGTGTACATGGGAACGTGTGTGAATTTTTGAATATGTGCAGGAGTGAGAGTGTGCATGAGGGTGTGTGTTTCTGTAGGTTTGAGTATGTGAGTGGTTATATATGTGAGGTTTATGGGTGTGAGTTTTTCTTAGTGAGTATATATGTGTTTACATGATGTGAGCGTGGGTAAGTGTGTATGATAGTGTGTGGGAGTGTGTAGGTGTGAGTGTGAGGGGGATGGTGTGAGTACGTGTGTGAATGTGTGTACCCATGTATGATTGTTGATGTTTGTGAGTGTGTGTGACTGCATGTGTGTGTGTGAGTGTGTCTATGTAGGTGAGTGTTTGAGACTGTGTGTGTGAGTGCATGTGTGGGTGAGTGTGAGTGCGAGTGAGTCTTGGAGCGTGTGTATGTGTGTGGCGGCTGTTTGTGTATATCTATGTGTGTTTGCGTGTGTTTGTATGTGTATGAGTGTGAGTGACTTTTTGGGTGCAGTTGATAAATGAGTAAGTTAACCCAAGCATTGGTGGCCCATGCCTTGCTTCTTAGGCATCAGTAATGCTGACTTTAGCAGCATTGTTTGTGGAGACTAGCCTAGAAATCAAATCTCACCATGAAAAATAACCTGGATCTGTCCCACACCTTTCATTCCCGCAATGGGATGCTGAGATTTGCAGGCGAGCAGTTGTAGGCCACCACGTTCAAAAAAATTGCCAACGGAGGAAAAATGAAATTGGGCAAGGTCGTCAAAGACTGTTTTCCGAGCACATGTAGAAAGCTGAAATTTCGGGGTTTGTGGTGTCAGACTGCATATGTGTGTGTGTGTGTGTACGCATGCGTTGGTGTGAGTTTGAGTAAGTGTGTGAGTCTGTGAATGTAAGTGTGTGTGTTCAAGTGTGGGTGAGTGTGTGAGTGTGAGTGTGTGTATTTGTGTGTTTATTTGTGTGAGACTATTTTTGAGTGAGTGTGAACGTGTGAGTGCGTTTGTGTGTACATGTGTATTTGAGTGTGAGTTTGAGTGGGTGTGTGTTCTTTTACATTAATGTGTTGACATCTGGGTATTCACGTGGGAGTGAGAATGTATGTGTGTTTATGTGTGAGGGTGTTTTTTGGTAGGTGTGTGGATGTGAAAGTAGGGGCATGTGTGTGTGTTATTTGTTGGTGTCTTCACATGTGTGTGTTAAACTTCGTGTATATCTATGTGTGTTTGAGTGTTCGTGTGTATGAGAGAATATGTGTTTGGGCATGTGTCTGTGTGCATGTCTCTGTGTGTGCATTTGTGAGTGTGTGTGAGTGAGTGTGTGCATGCGGGTGAGTGTTTCTGTAGGAGTGAAGGTATAAGTGTGCATATATGTGAGATTTCAGGAGTGTGTGATTGTGTGTCAGTCAGTGTGTCTGGGTGAACGTGTTGTGAGTGTGTGTGGGGGTATGATTGTGTGTCTGTGTGAGTGTATATATGGGTACGTGTTGTGAGTGTGTGTGGGAGTGTGTATGACAGTGTTTGGGAGAGTATGTGTCCGTGTATGTCAGGCTGAAGCTGTGAGTTGTGTGTAAGTTTGTGAGTGTAACTATAGGTGAGTGTGTAATTGTCATTGAGTGATTCTGTCAGTGTGTGCCTGTGTATGAGTGTGTTTGCTTGTTTGTGGGTGTGTGCCTGTGTATTTGAATTTGGGCCTGATTGTGTATTTTTGTGTCCCTGTGGGAAATAGTTTGCATGTGTATGGGAATATGTGTGTAAGTATGTGTATTTGTGTGTTGTGTGTGAGTGTGTGAGAGTGTGTGAGAATGTTCATGTGTGTGTGAGTGAGTGTCATTGGGTTTAGGTCTGAGTGTGAGTGGATATTTGTTGCCGGTGTGTAAGTCTCAGGGTGTCTATGTGTGTGAGTGTGTTGACTTCTCGTTGGTGAGTATGACAGTGAGTGTATCTTTGTATGTTTGTGTTAGTTGGGTGTACTCAGGTGTGTTTGCTATGCCTGTGTGCATGTACATGTGTGTGTGTGAGGGAGAGTGTGTGAGTGTTTTATTGTGAAGGTGATTATGTGTGAATGAGAGCTGGCATCTCTGCATGTGTGTTTTTGTGTGCAAGTGTGTATGTTTGTGAGTGTGTATTTGTGTGTGTCTGATTTTGAGCCTACTTTTGAGTGTGAGAGTGAATATTGGAGTGCATTTGTGTGGGCATGTGCATTTGAAAGGGATTTTCTACTTTGTGTGTGTGAAAGTAGGAGTGAATGTGATTGTGGGTGACTGTGTGTGTTGTAGTGTGCAGGTGTGTGAGTATGTGCAGGTGTGTGTGACTGAGTGTGTTTGGATTGGCGTGTGAATGCTCATTTGGGTGCAGGTGTGGGAATTGGTGTCCAAGAGATTGTGTTAGCGTGTTCAGGTGTGTGATTGATGTAGAGGGGTTATGTGGACGAGTAGGAGACTGAGTGTGTCTTCGTATGTTAGTGTTCTTGCTTGTGTGTATTCACGTGTATGTGAGTACACGAGTGTGTTTGTATGTGTGAGGGTGTTTTTAGGTGTTTGTGAATGTGACTGCAGGTGTATGTGTGTGTGATGGCTTGTTCGTCTGTTCCGGTGTGTGGATGTGAGTGTTTGAATATATCTATTGGTGTTTTTGTGTTTGTATGTGTGTATGAGGGTGTATGTATGTATGTGCAGGTGGGTGGCGTAGGTGTCCGTGTACATGGGTACGTGTGTGAATTTTTGAATATGTGCAGGAGTGAGAGTGTGCATGAGGGTGTGTGTTTCTGTAGGTTTGAGTATGTGAGTGGTTATATATGTGAGGTTTATGGTTGTGAGTTTTTCTTAGTGAGTATATATGTGTTTACATGATGTGAGCGTGTGTAAGTGTGTATGATAGTGTGTGGGAGTGTGTAGGTGTGAGTGTGAGGGGGATGGTGTGAGTACGTGTGTGAATGTGTGTACACGTGTATGATTGTTGATGTTTGTGAGTGTGTGTGACTGCATGTGTGTGTGTGAGTGTGTCTATGTAGGTGAGTGTTTGAGACTGTGTGTGTGAGTGCATGTGTGGGTGAGTGTGAGTGCGAGTGTGTCTTGGAGCGTGTGTATGTGTGTGGGCGCTGTTTGTGTATATCTATGTGTGTTTGTATGTGTATGAGTGTGAGTGAGTTTTTGGGTGCAGTTGATAAATGACTAAGTTAACCCAAGCATTGGTGGCCCATGCCTTGCTTCTTAGGCATTAGGAATGCTGTGTTTACCAGCATTGTTTGTGGAGACTAGCCTAGAAATCAAATCTCACCATGAAAAATAAGCTGGATCTGTTCCACACCTTTCATTCCAGCAATGGGATGCTGAGATTAGCAGGCGAGCAGTTATAGGCCACCACGTTCAAAAAAATTGCCAACGGAGGGAAAATGAAACTGGAAAAGGTGTGTCAAAGACTGTTTTCCAACCAAATGTAGAAAGCTGAAATTTGGGGGATTGTGGTGTCAGATTGTGTATGTGTGTGTGTGTGTGTGTGTGTGCGTCTGTGTGCATGTGTGTGTGAGTTTGAGTAAGTGTGTGAGTCTGTGAATGTAAGTGTGTGTGTTCCAGTGTGGGTGAGTGTGTGAGTGTGTCTGACTGTGTGTATTTGTGTGTTTATTTGTGTGTGTCTATTTTTGAGTGAGTGTGAAGGTGTGAGTGCGTCTGTGTGTACATGTGTATTGGAAGGTGAGTTTGAGTGGGTGTGTGTTCTTTTACGTTAATGTGTTGACATCTGGGTATTCACGTGGGAGTGAGAATGTATGTGTGTGTCTGTGTGAGGGTGTTTTTGGCTGGGTGTGTGAATGTGAAAGTAGGGACATGTGTGTGTGTTTGCTTGTTTGTGTTCACGTTTGTGTTACTGTTTATGTATATCTATATGTGTTTTTATGGGTCAATGAGAGTGTGTGTATGTGTGTTTGTGCATGTGTCTGTGTACTTGTGTAAGAGTGTGAAATTGTGAATGTGTGTGAGTGAATGTGTTCATGCAGGTGTGTGTTTCTGTATGACTGTATGAGTGTGCACCTAGGTGAATGTTTATGTCTGTGAGTGTGATTGTGAGTCAGCCTGTGTGAGTTTCTGTGTGTATGTGTTGTGAGAGTTTGTGTTTGGTGGTGTGTTTTTGAGTCAGTGTGTGAGTGTATATGTGGGTACTTGTGAGTAAGTGTGGGAGTGTGCATGACGGTGTGTGGGAGAGAATGTGTGAGAGTATACGAGGCTGAAGGTGTGAGTGAGTGTGTGAATGTGTGTACATGTGTTTGTTGGTAGGTGTTTGTTTGTCTGACTGATTTTGTGTGTGTGTTTCTGTGAGTGAGAGTGGGAAAGTTGTAGGTGTGTACATGTGTGTGAGTGTGAAAATGTGTGTGAGTGTGTGAGTTGTGTGTAAGTGTGTGTTTCTGTAAGTGAGGGTTTAATTGTAATTGGATGATTCTGTGAGTTTGTGTGTAAATGAGTGTGTGTGCTTGTTTGTGGTTGTGAGCCTGTGTATTTGAATTTGTGTATGATTGTGTATTTTTGTGTCTCTGTGTGAGACAGTTTGCATGTGTATGGGCATATGTGTGTAAGTATGTTTTTCTGTGTTGTGTGTGAGTGTGTGTGAGAATGTGCAGGTGTGTGTGGTGAGTGAAAGTGTGTTTGGGTCAGAGTGTGAGTGGGTGTTCGGTGCAGGTGTGTGAGTGTGTGTCTGTGAGTGTGCTGAGATTATTTTTGTGAGTATAACAGTGAGTCTGTGTCTTCGTTTGTTTGTGTTAGTTGAGTGTATTCAGGTGTGTTTGGTATGCCTGTGTGGATGTACATGTGTGTGTGTGTGAGGGTGAGAGTGTGAGTGGTTTTTTTTGTGTGTGATCATGTGTGAGTGAGAGCTGGCATCTGTGTATGTGTGTTTTAGTTTGTGGTTCTGTAGGTTTGTGAGTGTGACTTTGTGTGTGTGTTTGTGTGTGAGTCTATTTTGGAGTGTGAGTGTGAATATGGGAGCGCATTTGTGTGTCCATGTGTATTTGAAAGGGATTTTCTTCTTAGTGTGTGTGAAAGTAGGAGTGAATGTGATTGTGGGTGACTGTGTGTGTTGTAGTGTGCAGGTGTGTGAGTATGTGCAGGTGTGTGTGACTGAGTGTGTTTGGATTGGCGTGTGAATGCTCATTTGGGTGCAGGTGTGGGAATTTGTGTCCAAGAGATTGTGTTAATGTGTTCAGGTGTGTGATTGATGTGGAGGGGTTATGTGGACGAGTAGGAGACTGAGTATGTCTTCGTATGTTAGAGTTCTTGCTTGTGTGTATTCACGTGTATGTGAGTACACGAGTGTGTTTGTATGTGTGAGGGTGTTTTTAGGAGTTTGTGAATGTGACTGCAGGTGTATGTGTGTGTGATGGCTTGTTCGTCTGTTCTGGTGTGTGGATGTGAGTGTTTGTATATATCTATTTGTATTTTTGTGTTTGTATGTGTGTATGAGGGTGTATGTATGTATGTGCAGGTGGGTGGTGTAGGTGTCTGTGTACATGGGAACGGGTGTGAATTTTTGAATATGTGCAGGAGTGAGAGTGTGCATGAGGGTGTGTGTTTCTGTAGGTTTGAGTATGTGAGTGGTTATATATGTGAGGTTTATGGTTGTGAGTTTTTCTTAGTGAGTATATATGTGTTTACATGATGTGAGCGTGTGTAAGTGTGTATGATAGTGTGTGGGAGTGTGTAGGTGTGAGTGTGAGGGGGATGGTGTGAGTACGTGTGTGAATGTGTGTACCCATGTATGATTGTTGATGTTTGTGAGTGTGTGTGACTGCATGTGTGTGTGTGAGTGTGTCTATGTAGGTGAGTGTTTGAGACTGTGTGTGTGAGTGCATGTGTGGGTGAGTGTGAGTGCGAGTGAGTCTTGGAGCGTGTGTATGTGTGTGGCGGCTGTTTGTGTATATCTATGTGTGTTTGCGTGTGTTTGTATGTGTATGAGTGTGAGTGAGTTTTTGGGTGCAGTTGATAAATGAGTAAGTTAACCCAAGCATTGGTGGCCCATGCCTTGCTTCTTAGGCATTAGGAATGCTGACTTTAGCAGCATTGTTTGTGGAGACTAGCCTAGAAATCAAATCTCACCATATAAAATAACATGGATCTGTCCCACACCTTTCATTCCCGCAATGGGATGCTGAGATTTGCAGGCGAGCAGTTGTAGGCCACCACGTTCAAAAAAATTGCCAACGGAGGAAAAATGAAACTGGGCAAGGTGGTCAAAGACTGTTTTCCGAGCAAATGTAGAAAGCTGAAATTTCGGGGTTTGTGGTGTCAGACTGCATATGTGTGTGTGTGTGTGCGCATGCGTTGGTGTGAGTTTGAGTAAGTGTGTGAGTCTGTGAATGTAAGTGTGTGTGTTCAAGTGTGGGTGAGTGTGTGAGTGTGAGTGTGTGTATTTGTGTGTTTATTTGTGTGAGACTATTTTTGAGTGAGTGTGAACGTGTGAGTGCGTTTGTGTGTACATGTGTATTTGAGTGTGAGTTTGAGTGGGTGTGTGTTCTTTTACATTAATGTGTTGACATCTGGGTATTCACGTGGGAGTGAGAATGTATGTGTGTTTATGTGTGAGGGTGTTTTTTGGTAGGTGTGTGGATGGGAAAGTAGGGGCATGTGTGTGTGTTATTTGTTTGTGTCTTCACATGTGTGTGTTAAACTTCGTGTATATCTATGTGTGTTTGAGTGTTCGTGTGTATGAGAGAATATGTGTTTGGGCATGTGTCTGTGTGCATGTCTCTGTGTGTGCATTTGTGAGTGTGTGTGAGTGAGTGTGTGCATGCGGGTGAGTGTTTCTGTAGGAGTGAAGGTATAAGTGTGCATATATGTGAGATTTCAGGAGTGTGTGATTGTGTGTCAGTCAGTGTGTCTGGGTGAACGTGTTGTGAATGTGTGTGGGGGTATGATTGTGTGTCTGTGTGAGTGTATATATGGGTACGTGTTGTGAGTGTGTGTGGGAGTGTGTATGACAGTGTTTGGGAGAGTATGTGTCCGTGTATGTCAGGCTGAAGCTGTGAGTTGTGTGTAAGTTTGTGAGTGTAACTGTAGGTGAGTGTGTAATTGTCATTGAGTGATTCTGTCAGTGTGTGCCTGTGTATGAGTGTGTTTGCTTGTTTGTGGGTGTGTGCCTGTGTATTTGAATTTGGGCCTGATTGTGTATTTTTGTGTCCCTGTGGGAAATAGTTTGCATGTGTATGGGAATATGTGTGTAAGTATGTGTATTTGTGTGTTGTGTGTGAGTGTGTGAGAGTGTGTGAGAATGTGCATGTGTGTGTGAGTGAGTGTCATTGGGTTTAGGTCTGAGTGTGAGTGGATATTTGTTGCCGGTGTGTAAGTCTCAGGGTGTCTATGTGTGTGAGTGTGTTGACTTCTCGTTGGTGAGTATGACAGTGAGTGTATCTTTGTATGTTTGTGTTAGTTGGGTGTACTCAGGTGTGTTTGCTATGCCTGTGTGCATGTACATGTGTGTGTGTGAGGGAGAGTGTGTGAGTGTTTTATTGTGAAGGTGATTATGTGTGAATGAGAGCTGGCATCTCTGCATGTGTGTTTTTGTGTGCAAGTGTGTATGTTTGTGAGTGTGTATTTGTGTGTGTCTGATTTTGAGCCTACTTTTGAGTGTGAGAGTGAATATTGGAGTGCATTTGTGTGTGCATGTGCATTTGAAAGGGATTTTCTACTTTGTGTGTGTGAAAGTAGGAGTGAATGTGATTGTGGGTGACTGTGTGTGTTGTAGTGTGCAGGTGTGTGAGTATGTGCAGGTGTGTGTGACTGAGTGTGTTTGGATTGGCGTGTGAATGCTCATTTGGGTGCAGGTGTGGGAATTGGTGTCCAAGAGATTGTGTTAGCGTGTTCAGGTGTGTGATTGATGTAGAGGGGTTATGTGGACGAGTAGGAGACTGAGTGTGTCTTCGTATGTTAGTGTGCTTGCTTGTGTGTATTCACGTGTATGTGAGTACACGAGTGTGTTTGTATGTGTGAGGGTGTTTTTAGGTGTTTGTGAATGTGACTGCAGGTGTATGTGTGTGTGATGGCTTGTTCGTCTGTTCCGGTGTGTGGATGTGAGTGTTTGAATATATCTATTGGTGTTTTTGTGTTTGTATGTGTGTATGAGGGTGTATGTATGTATGTGCAGGTGGGTGGCGTAGGTGTCCGTGTACATGGGTACGTGTGTGAATTTTTGAATATGTGCAGGAGTGAGAGTGTGCATGAGGGTGTGTGTTTCTGTAGGTTTGAGTATGTGAGTGGTTATATATGTGAGGTTTATGGTTGTGAGTTTTTCTTAGTGAGTATATATGTGTTTACATGATGTGAGCGTGTGTAAGTGTGTATGATAGTGTGTGGGAGTGTGTAGGTGTGAGTGTGAGGGGGATGGTGTGAGTACGTGTGTGAATGTGTGTACACGTGTATGATTGTTGATGTTTGTGAGTGTGTGTGACTGCATGTGTGTGTGTGAGTGTGTCTATGTAGGTGAGTGTTTGAGACTGTGTGTGTGAGTGCATGTGTGGGTGAGTGTGAGTGCGAGTGTGTCTTGGAGCGTGTGTATGTGTGTGGGCGCTGTTTGTGTATATCTATGTGTGTTTGTATGTGTATGAGTGTGAGTGAGTTTTTGGGTGCAGTTGATAAATGACTAAGTTAACCCAAGCATTGGTGGCCCATGCCTTGCTTCTTAGGCATTAGGAATGCTGTGTTTACCAGCATTGTTTGTGGAGACTAGCCTAGAAATCAAATCTCACCATGAAAAATAAGCTGGATCTGTTCCACACCTTTCATTCCAGCAATGGGATGCTGAGATTAGCAGGCGAGCAGTTGTAGGCCACCACGTTCAAAAAAATTGCCAACGGAGGGAAAATGAAACTGGAAAAGGTGTGTCAAAGACTGTTTTCCAACCTAATGTAGAAAGCTGAAATTTGGGGGATTGTGGTGTCAGATTGTGTATGTGTGTGTGTGTGTGTGTGTGTGTGCGTCTGTGTGCATGTGTGTGTGTGAGTTTGAGTAAGTGTGTGAGTCTGTGAATGTAAGTGTGTGTGTTCCAGTGTGGGTGAGTGTGTGTGTGTCTGACTGTGTGTATTTGTGTGTTTATTTGTGTGCGTCTATTTTTGAGTGAGTGTGAAGGTGTGAGTGCGTCTGTGTGTACATGTGTATTGGAAGGTGAGTTTGGGTGTGTGTTCTTTTACGTTAATGTG